>NC_044929.1:23470443-23475967 GCF_003576645.1 Ipomoea triloba
CCATCGCCATACCCCATTTTGCGAACAATACTGCACATAAATACCTCTATAGGCCGGACACTAGAATCTGCGAGGTTCACCTTTCCCTTGCCAGTGGTAATACCAGTCAGGCCAAGGTGGTAACGCAGCTCGTCTTCTGAGGCAGCATAGGGTATGTCTATCTTGTTTCCTAATATGAGGAAGGGAACACTGGCAAGGGCCTCGTCAGAGAGTAGTGCATCTAATTCCTTCTTAGATTCTGCAAAACGTTCTTTGTCAAATGCATCCACCAAGTAAACTACAGCATCAACCTGCACAACAGCATTTCATGCCTATATTACTCCTCCTAGAACAAGGAATTAATTAAGGTCCACAATTTTCAATGAAACATATAATAAGCACTATACTCAGCAGTAGATGTAGATGGACTACTATTCAACAATAGAGTAGTGGTATTTCGTTTAAAGCAAAACTAAGAGATGAATTCATTTCATTACACAAATTCAAGATCGAAAACACATCAAAAGATAAAAATTTCCAGCACACTTTGAACTCTAAAGCAAGCTGATAACTCATTCTAAGAGCAATGTGCAGATATGCTCATATGCTGCTAGGTTAATCGAGAAACTCTACATGAGTACATGAAAAATTTGTATATGCTTTTTTTAATAGAAACATAAGCAACCAAAGCCAGTGGAACAGTTCCTTAATTTACTTCACCTGTGGCACAATTAGCATATTAGAAGAAAGCAAGATGTCAACTTTAGAGTAAGATGAGATGAAAGCTCATTGTAACTTGTAAGAACATATTTAAATGACATTCTTAGTTTCACAAAACAATTTTCAACAATAAGTGCATAAGTGGAAGAGTAAAATTCAATCCAACCACACTGAGTAAAACATTCAGAATAGAATATAAGAAAGACAAATCCAATGTTTATCTTGTTTGCAAATTGCAAATAATATGTAAAGCATGTATTAGGGGAATAATAAACTAACATAATCAGAAACTGATACACTAGCAGCAATAAGAGGACAGAAACAATGCTTTAAAGTAATAACAATTTGATACACTATGAGGAGTATATACCAATAGCAGCAGCTTACAACAGATCTACACAAGTGGAATTGAACTCAATGTTTTGAGCTTACTACTAGTGGACAGTAAATATGCTGAGAACATAGTATAAGCATAACAATATTGTATAAGACCAAATCAGTAAACAATAGCAGTATAAGCAAACAGAGTGAATTGAAATTGGTACCTTGGCATAGTAGTCTTTCCAGACTCTGCGAGCGATCTGATGGCCTCCCAAGTCAAAAGCTTTGAACTTGATTTTGCCAATACTCAACTCCTCGGATGTAGGATACTGAGTGGGCTGGTGCTGAACTAATCTCTGAAAAGAAAAAGAAGAGTATTTTGAGAATCGAAGATGGAGATCCTGAAATCCCAGGTGGATTACAAGTTAGAAAAAGCAGAACCTCGTCCTTGAGCATGTGAAGAAGAGTGGTCTTGCCGGCATTGTCGAGGCCGAGGAAAAGGATCTTGGCTTCTTTCTGCCACAGACCTAGCGACGCCAAAACGCCATAGAACCAATCTAGCAAAAACATCTTTTCTTCACAACCGTGGAACCCTACACAGATCTCTCTCTCTCTCTCCCTCTCTCGGGGATTTCTCCAATTTCAGCAGATGCAGAGATCTGGCTCTGCTTTTGACTGGACGGGAAGCGTTGATTTTAGTTTTTATGACTTATTTTCACGTGGTTAGGAGTAGTAGAGATCATTATATTTACAAATTTAAAAAGGAAAAAGAAAAAAAAAAAAAAAAGTAGAAGAAGACGAAAATGGCGAAAAGTTTTACCCTGTCGGTGAAATTGGCTGTCAGACAGAAAGTTCACCGAGAAGAGACAAATTCCGGCGGGCTGTGAAAATCGACGTGAGCTGGCATC
Source organism: Ipomoea triloba (assembly GCF_003576645.1). Classification (NCBI taxonomy): domain Eukaryota; kingdom Viridiplantae; phylum Streptophyta; class Magnoliopsida; order Solanales; family Convolvulaceae; genus Ipomoea; species Ipomoea triloba. Next base: position 23,472,372 of record NC_044929.1, read on the forward strand.
GCTCATCCAGTATAATACAAAAAGTTTGACTATGACTTTGAACAGGTTGGACTAATGGACTCACGACTAAGCCCGGCCCATTATATGTTTTTGCATCGATAGGCTAGCCATTCAGCCCGGCCCATTAATCTGAAAATATATTAAACTTTTGTTGGCTTGCTTTCATTGTTATTTGTTAGCTATTATATTACTTGCAATTGACTCTATCTATCATCACCAAAAATCAAAAGAGACTTGGGATCAGCCAAACCGATAGATGCATCTGTAGCTTAAGGCAACCAGCTGTTGTCTGTTAAGGTGGCCTCACCGCTCTTGTTGTACAGTACCAATTATAACATTGATGCTGATGTCTTTGATACTATGTTTTGTTTTTTTTTTTTTCTTTTTTTTAATGCACCTAATTCAGCACCCTAGCTTTTTCTTTAAAAAATAATTACTTGAAATTACATATATGTATATTTAGTAGATTTGATTGATTGATTGATTCCCCCAACCTACATTGCCTGCTTTATTATTATGTATAAATATAAAATTGCAATCAAGAAGAAGCGATAATTAGATTCCTTTAATTAAATCTCTTTATATTAACTCATTCCAACCATAGATTAACCAAGCATGTCATCTCATGTCTTTTTCTTTTTTTCTTTTTTTTTTTAAAAAAGAAGATATTTTCAATAAATCATACCAACATACTCAACATGCATGCGTGTCCCATGTATATATACCTAGTCCGCAGGCCAACATTGAATAATTCTATTGTCAGAATTTAGAAATTGAACCCTTAGTTTTACAATATAATGTGACTAGGCCAAAAAAAAAAAAGGAAATGAAAAGATTTACAATTTTAACAACCTACTTAAATTGAATTTTGAACTTCTTTCTTAGCTAAGCATGAGATTTTCTTTTTAAAACTTCTTCTCCTTGAAATAAAATGAAAACATACGGATAAGATAACAGATCGTTTGATATTTCTGAAAAGTCAATTTAGATTTTTATTTTTGTCTCGTTGTTGGTTGTCGGGCTAACCACCTTCCCTTCCTAATTGATTAGCAAAATCGACTAAGTACCCTATGCTAGGCATTCATCAATAATATAGAATCAAATTTAAAATTTTATTATTATTAAGTTAACTGTATGATCACTTAGATGTTAGAATGTGTATATATATTGTAAATGTATGCATCGCATTCACTGTAGTCAAGAATTCCTTACACGTAATGCATTGTGTTAGTGTATTTGTGTGGTGAGAATGGACCCCCTTGGATTTTTAAAAAATTGGGTGGAATTTGGGGGCATGGATAAATATAAACTGATGATAAGAACGACCACAGCTTCTTTTGGCAGTGCAGTGCAGACAGGATAAGCATTAACGTCAGCATCTTAATCCTCTAATAATCTCACTACTCACTACTGTACTCCATGTTCCGCATCTATAAAATACTCCATCAATTATTGATCAGAAACATAATTGTTATCTAATTTCAGTAAATACTTTTGAGATAAGCTTTTTTAAAATAAATAAATATAGAATTGAAATAAACACAACCTTCAAAGGTTAAACTCATTCACTTAATTAAATATTTAAATGTAACACTAACTAAATTGGTCAGTTTGTTTGTTGGATAATTACAATGTTACAAATTTAACTTTAGTAGAATATATCAATATAGGATTTACTCAGTACACATTATTGGGTAATAGCTGCGAATTTTCTATTATCATTTAAAAATTAATTTATTTATTAAACTCATAATATTATATAAAGGTTTAAAAAAAAAAGAAAGATATGTGATACTTACACTTCACTATCCATTTGTCAAAATAGTTCTTCTCATGGGTCCATAGGGCAAAAATAAAAAGAGGATTATGATAATGTATAACAGCAATGATATGATTCATTTATGCTCTTCCAAATATATAAAAGAAGAAATGGATGGATGGGAGGTTGAAAGTGACACGTACATGGCATTCCACACAGAATCTTAATAAAACTCTTAGCCGTTTGGTGGGCCCAATTGGGGGTGATCGGTCGGTGAATGCAGCGTGGGACATCCTCTGACTGATTGGAGCCGTTAATCTCCAATCATACACGTACTACTATGCAAATTCAAACTCGGAATTCATACAAAGGACAATCGCAAAAGTCACCTGCAAAATCATCACTCCCTGCACCCTGCAAGTGCTGAGAACAATAATCATATAATTTCCTGGAACTTCCACCTTTTACCTTTTTTACAAGCTTAATTATGTTCTCAACGGTAAGATTGTAATATGTTCCGTTGTAAGTCCTATATAATATGAGTTTTTGGGGTCATTATACTATGAATGAATAGTTATCTTAATTTGTTATTTTTGTATTTTTAAAACTTTTATTCTCATTATATAGTCATACATAACTAAACATCAATATTGGTACGTAATCATTAAATTACACCCTACTATCAAACATGTAAAATATAAACTAAATATTTAATTCTCATTCTGATTTCGATTTTCATGTGAGAACCAAACATACCATAAAAGAATTTTCACTATACATGTCAACTTCCAATTCAACTGAAATGGGATGTACATATTCCTAATTATTAAGATAGGAAGTACAGAATGCCTAACTTTTTTCAGCTTTGTGGGAAACAAATATAGTATTAATGAAAACCAAATAACAACATATGGGTTTGTGTTTAGGTGATGTTAGATGGAAGTAATGGGAGTGGCGAAAGAGTCAAATAAGGGGGCGAGTGGGGGATTAATTTAATTGTCATGCCACGACTCCGCGTCGCTCTACCATATGATATGCTCCGTACATTTCACAGTTTGGGCGTTCAACTTTTCTTTTTTAATGGCATTTATGTAAATTCCCCACCCTTCTCCCTCCTGTTTAAAAGTCCCAACCAGACCCCCCAAAAAAACTGTCGAAAACAGAGAGCAAAAAATCGAGGAAGAAGAAAGAGAAGCGCAGAGAGATAGAGAGAGAAAGGAAGTATCAGTGATCGATGGGTGAAGTGGTGATATATGTGGAGAATTATGGCTATGAATCAGGGAGTGAGGCTATATGTTTTTGTAGAATCTGCCATGAAGCAGAGTTTGAAAGCTCCAACTCCATGGAAGCTCCTTGTGGATGTTCTGGAACCGTTAAGGCATGCTTTTTTCTCTTACTTTCTTACTATTTCCAATTTCCTAGTTAGCTCAGCTCCCGTGTTTATATTATGATTCTTAAACAATTCATCACCTTAAATTAATCGATCATGTTCTGTTTCAAATTTCCAGTTTGCGCACAGAGATTGCATACAGAGATGGTGCAATGAAAAGGGAAACACAATCTGTGAAATTTGTTTACAGGTACGATTTGTGCGTGTTGTTATTCTCTTCCAATTCAAACCTTAGTTTCTTCAAACGTTTCATGGTCGGTCTTCGTTGTCCGCTGCCTGTTTCTTCGCACCTCATGTTCCTAATGGATGGTCGTCCAGCAACTTCGTCATAGGATTTCAATTCCATCTCTCTCTTTTTTCCTTTGATTGAAAACCAAGGTTTCAAAAAATTAAAGCTTGTCCGCAAATAAAGGTGCTACTTTTTTTTTTTTTTTTTTTTTTTTTTTT
>NC_044929.1:23482528-23496418 GCF_003576645.1 Ipomoea triloba
TTTTTTTTTTTTTTTTTTTTTTTTTTTTTAATTTCTATTTATATGCAGATAACTTTTTTACTAACATCATATGGTTAATTATATGTGTTATTTTATATTAATTTTTGCATTCACGGATGTAGTAATGAGCTAAGATAAGTTATTATTATATTTGAGCACAGCCAAATTAATATATATATATATATATATATATATATATATATATATATATAAAATTAATTAGCGTATGAGAGTTTGTAGAAGTGGATATATGTTTTATTGACGAGGATGTTTTTAACGTTATAGAAGTATGAGCCTGGCTATACGGCTCCACCGCCTAAAATGGTCCACTTGGTTGATGCAACAACAACTGGGACAATTAGGTATGATTTATAAAACCATATTAGCTAGCTTCCATATTCTCCAATTATTTAATTTGGACCATTAGCCGCCTATAAATTATTGTCTATCTCTTTAATTTATATTTTTGAATTGAATTATATTGGTTAAAGGGGGAGAATGGAGATTCCAATGATAGATGCGGATGAAGAAAATGGAGAAGAGCACCAAAATGTGGAAACCACAAATTATTCACAGTGCTCATCAGATGCACATCGCACCAGGACTGCCTCTTGCTGTAGATCAATGGCCCTCATTGTAAGCTTAAATTTTCATTTATTTGATCGCGACACGGTAATATTTTTGTTGTTTTGTATACATATTCACAAAACAAAAATAAATAAATAAATAAATCAGGGATTTTCACATGGCAACTAGGCATACATGAAAGTTCGTGGGCAGTTTTCAACATTACTATGCGCATTAATTAATTAATTGATTGATTAGAACTAATTATATCATAAATGACGCTGGCAATCCAAGTCATGCTCCCACTTAATTGCCAGCCATACCATATAATGAAATCATCTTTCAGCATGGGATATATCATTTGTTTGACCTAATTATTTATTTTAGAAAACAGGAAAATAAATAATTTTTTTCTTCCATTTATTGCGCATTATTGCAGTTCACATTCTTGCTTCTGGTAAGACATGTGTACGAGTTGGTGGGTGAAGGAGCAAAAGATTATCCCTTTTCACTCTCCACGGTTAGTATTTATATATTATACATTTCTTAATGTGACATTCTAATTTAAAATAGAAAATTACTAACTATATAAAAATATATAAATGGCACACATCCAGCTTTTGATTTTAAAGGCCAGCGGTATATTCCTGCCAATGTATGTGCTTGTCCGGATACTCACCCTAATCCAGAACAGTATCCACCACGAACACCAACACTCGTACTTGGTTAGTAAATGAATTTTTTATTTTTTTTTTAATCTTAATTTTAACGAGAAATATATATATTAAAAAAATGTTTTGGATTGAAGTTGGATTTTTTCATCTACAGGATTCTGAAGACAGTTAGCGATGGTTTTGCACGCTGTCGATAAGAAGAAGTGAATTTTAGTGGATATATGACTGTTTCATTTGTATGTAGCTTTAATTATATACTGGAGCACAATGTTTATTGCTCCTCCATCCCCATTCAATATTCAAGGTGTGTTATTCATTTGTTATCTAATAGTTAATCTTTTTTTCATTCATCATCATATTGTAATTATTATTTTATATTATAATAACAATAAACATATCTGAGTATGTTTTGAATATTCAGTTATTTTTTAAAAATTTGATATGACTTTAACGTAATTATCAAATACTTTTTATATTATTTTTATGAGTTTAGTCTGAAGTAATTAATAAAATAAAATCAACTACCAAACCAAACAACTATTATTATATGATATGGAGGGGTTTAGTTTAGGTTGTTTTTTTGTGTTTTTAAAGGTGGTTGGAGATGGATGACCAACAACTGGAGTTAGTTATCCATATATATATGAATCCCTGCATGTTAGGAAATCACATAATCATGATTAAGGGATGGATGAATGAGAGGTTTTAAGGAAAAGCAAATGCCCTAAGCTAGCTTAACACCACAGCATTATATTAAGCCAGTGGGGATGTTTGGTCGCACTTGTCACATACACACAAACCATGTGCTATCCTAGTTGGTCAGCTACCTTACAAAAGTGGAGATTCTCCTACAAAATATATGTACATTAATAATCAAACCTAAAAAAAAGGAATATAATATTCCCATTATTTAAAAATGGAAATGTTGGCGCAGTCAAGCATGCAGCTATTTCCATCTCTACCTATACCCAATTCAGGAAAATCAATTAAATCATTTTTGGCCGTCATTCTCCGTATTTACTGTACATTGATTTTTGTTGGGTTCCAATGTTACACTGCTCTCATTGTCCCCTCAAACTAAAACTACTCAAACTAAAACTAATAACGCTTAAGAACTTTTGTAGGGCAGTATTCTACTTAGCATTCTTATGCTTAATATATAAATTGGATAAAACTCATATAAGCTCTTGAATTATATCAAATAATGCAATTAAGTCTTCAAACTTTAAAATATTTTGTTCAAGTCTTTGAAAAAAGTGTAATTAGGCTTATTAATAAGTAATCAACAGGTTAATGTTGAGTTGGCACTCGTTTAGACACAGATTTGAATTATGTCACTTTTATTTAAAAGATAAAACTATTTTTCCATGTCTGGTCGAAGAAGGCAACCACTCTAGAGAGGCGGCCAAATTTGATCGCCAAAGATTATGTATGGTTCATTAACAGCTCTATCGCTAGCTCTCACTGCACATACTACCCGGAAAGGAGGAGATACTCTATCAAGATCACTGAGGCTGGAATATAATGGATTACTACTTGGAGAAGCCCCTCCAGCCACCCAACCTTCTAACACCTACTCACCACTTCCACTTGGATGCAATGCCCAAATAATATATAATTAAGAAGAAGGAGAAGAATTGAAGAAATTCAATCGATCTCTAATTTCTAGCTGTATGTCTTTTATTAGTTTTACAGACATGTCTCCCTTCGGCTGACTTAACTAAACTTAAATCATGTCTCCGGAAAGAATAAATTAAACAGCAATTGAAAATTGTACAAGCTAGTTGTTATGAATAATAATAATAATATAATATAAATGGTCCAATTAAAGCAAGTAAAAATTAATCCAATCTAAAAGTACTTAACTTTCTTTATGCATGAATGCATGAGATCCAACTTAACCATCAAAACTTAGGGTTTCCGCCCGCAATGAAGCAAGCTGACATGGCTAAACTAATAATAATGGATTGAGCCTAGTTTGTTTGTATGAATTAATTATATAATAATAATTAATATAAGAATGGAGTACCCTCATCAGCTCATTCACAGTTTTGATAAGATTTTAGAAAACCAATCTGACAGCCGCTTCATCTTTACTGCCACTGCTGTATTTTTCCCAAAATAATCCTTAGCATTCCCCAGCATCACTGTCACATCATGCTTCAGACCCTCCACACTTCTATAATACTTATTTTCCAACCTTGAGTGGATTATGTCCGGGGATAATGGAACAGGAAACCTGAAATCATCATCATCGTATTTAATTATAATGCACATATCCTTCCTTCCAATTAAGTACCCCGGCCACTATAATTCAACCAAATTTATATTCTCTATCTTCCCCGGGCAAACAAAATAATAAAAATCAATATTATTCATATTGACCTTACATTCATCAAAATGCTAGATGTATGTATACCTGTTCATAAAATCCACTTTCCTAGCAACGTTTATCAATTGCACAACCCCATAATGATCCTGTAACATCCAAGGAAATTCAGTTTTGATGTATATATAAAATCATGCAACTATTACATGTAGTTAGCAGCAAAGGAGAAGGAAAAAATGACCTGTTTAGTGCTTGCATGCTGCAGCAATTTATTTAGTGCACCCAGCATCCTTTTGTTGCTTTCAGGATGAATATGAGGATGCTCCCAAGGGCTAAATGGATCTTGCAGTTCCCAGGGGCAGTGAAGATGGGTATCTGGTTGGTCACCATCATACTGAACAACATACCTTTCCCATGGACTTCCTGGGAACTCACTTGACTTGTCCTTCACAGATATTATCCTACCATCCCACCACTTACCGCCACATTCCTCACTCTCATCCCTCCACCAGACTTGACACTCTTCTTTGCATGCCCAACACCTCTTCATTGCTGCATCATATCGTGATTTCTCAACGATAAAGTCTGGGAAGTCATTTAGTTCTGGCACTGTAAGTTTAAATTTCTGCTCAGACACGTCCGAAGAAGCATCAATGAACTTAAGCGTGATTTTACAACAACTCTCTCCGGAACCAGGGACTGTTGCATAAGTAAGCTCTTCGACCAAACAAATTTCCACAGCTCCGATTCTCGCCCCATGCTTTTCCCAAGGACCTCGCCCTGATGATCCACTGGACTCTAAATATTCTTGATGGCCCTAATGGTCACAGAAAATGACTAAATTATATATATATATATGAACATTAATACAAAATTAACAGGAACGAAAAGCACCAAATAGTACACAGTTAGGTTTATGATTATCCAACACAAATTCACGTACCTGTCTCAAGTATGCTACTTCATCACCTAGCTGAGGTATGTAGCGATATCCCTCTTCCTGCTTTGACAACAACAACCAATCTGACTTCCTCGGTACATCAGTGAAGCTATTCAGACAAACTTTTTCATCATTGTAAGAAACTTCTCCCTTGCTTCTAGAAGACTTATTCCCGTTGGCCCCAGAATTTGAAACTCCTGCTGATGGGAAAAAATCAACTGTTCTCTTGGAAAGGTTCACATGATTAGTGTCCCTTGAAGTTGCCTTCAATCTTAAGGACCTTTTTCTGCGTGCTGCATCCGTTGCAGCATCAGGATAGTCCATTGACGTGTGTCTACAATGGTTACTGTCCTTTGGAGTATTTTCACAAACTACGCCATCATTGGATAATTTTCTACTAGATTCGCTTCCATTAATGGTATTTTCCATCTCTAAATTTACATGCTCCAAGCAATCTGACTCATTGGTGCCATTACCAGTTTCAGAGAGTGATAACACTCTACTCCTCTCCATGCAGGATCTTGAATCATCCTCACAAGAAACACCCACAGGTCTAGTAAATGTACTCTCTGATGGAGCTCTCAACTCCCCAGAAATCTTCCTTGACTTAATTTTTAGTTTGGTTGGCTTCAGTTTAGGTTTCTCTGCATTGACTTGAGGAGAAACGTTGTCAGAGGTATTATTATAAGCTCCATTGCCTGTTGGTTGTTGCAAATGGCAACCACTGGTTCTTTGCTTAAATTGCTCCCCTGGCAACATATGACCCTGATGTTGAATTCCAAAATCAGTAGATAGTTTTCCATATCCATTCTCAAGACTTGTATGCTCTTTTATATCAACACCAGATCTATTGTTGTTCATAGAACTCTCATTAGAACCAATGAATGAATCGGCAAGGGTCAGATCACTTAACAGGATTTGCTTGGAAGTGCTTGCTTTGACCTCTCCACACCCACCTGCAGTGTCCTGGTAACCCTCAGACATCTTCATACCCTTGGGTGATATTTTCAGGTCTTCAACCTCAGTATATTCACCTCTTTTATTGTTTTCAGATGAATCCAAACCAATTGCATTTGTGGAAGCTGATCCTGGATCGTGGCGGGACTTCTGTTTAATTTGATTATCTTCGATAGTTTCTTCACCAACTCTCAAGGAAGAAGAGGCTGAACAGGTCTGGTTCTCAAATTGTGTGTTGGAGACTTTCGAAGGTAAGGACTTCTTAGCATCACGAATAGAGAATTTCAAGACTAATCCCCTCTTGTTTTCAACATTTATCTGAGGTTGGGTGCTAGTGGGAGGCTCATCTAAAGCAGATGCTTCTTCACCTGTCAAAGGCTTCATACGGCCATTCTGTAACACACCATCAGATTCTTCACTTTGAGCATATGACCATTTTTCTGAATCACTCTCTGATGGATCGTCTTCTGAGCTAGCATCATCTTCATCGCCTGTAGAAAAATCAGAATGAAGGAAAACATTATTTGCATTACGTGTGGCAACTCGGTGAGGTCTCAATGTTTTTGGTTTTGCAGAATTCTTCTTAGAAGCAGTTTTTCGGCCAGTTCTTGATTTTCCAGTTCTTCTACTTTTTGATGAACTCACATCCCTGTCCATTATTCTCTTCCTTTTACGCCTCCCTGAAGAGGTCATTAACTCAACCTGAAAAGCAATGAAAAGATTTCACAACCAAGTTAAGTTAGATAAGGTGACGATGTGTCTTTATAATGTTAATACTTACTTCTGAAACAGATTTTTTCCTTTTGGATCTGCGATTCTGACTTTGTCTAATCTTCTCATCTTCACTACAGTCTGGATCATTACAAGAGCTGTCACTTAAATGTCCCTTTTCTTCACTGGAAAAATCCTCATTCACATTGTATTCTGAATCAGTGTCATCATTTATGACATCAATTTCTGGTTCCCAGTTCATAGCATCCAAAAACTCAGGCATAGGTTCAGCCACCACGTCCAAATCTGCCAAAGGCAACATTTGGTATTCTTGGCCCAAACCAACATCAGTCCCAACAGCACATTTTATGGAAGGAGGACGCCACTCAATGCCCAGAGCACCAAACCGACGTCGTTGGTACATACTCTGATATGGTTCTGGATATGGAAGCATACCTAAAATTGACAATTACATAGAGTTTATTAACTATTATGGTTACACTGTTATAAAGAGAATCTTATAGATAAAGGATCCATTTTATACTTGAATCACAAAGGGGATCCTGCATATTCCGTCGGTATGGAGCCAGTTCTGTTTCCTGCAGGACGTATTTCAAATATTCAATAGACTAGGAGATAAGACAATGTAACATAGTAGCCAGCTGAGACTAAGGAGTTGTCCTCTACTTGATGGCTGTTGGACAGGCTTGGAATTAACATCCTATAACTCAAATATTTCCTCATTCATCCTCATCTCAAGTTCTCCTAGTCCAAAAACTAATACAAACTGTCCCACCCAAATCCTCCATGTTTGAAATGCAATCCCTCCAAAGTTTGGGGGATAAAAAGTCTACTTGCACAGTATTTACTGATGACACAGTAAAGAGAAAAAAAAATCAAATAGCAAAGGCAGTTACCTGATCAATAACATTGTGATGAACATCCTGAATAAGGGGGCGATAATCCCCAAGGAAGAACTGTTGAACTCAAAAAATAAAATATTGACCATTAGATGCTTGTTCAAACCTCAAAACATATATAAACAATTATGCTACCACATATACACCTGATCATATTTGGCATCCTTCTGGGATTCGCCTTGGCCTGTGTTTAGCAGGTATATTTGCCCAACATCGTCCGAAAGGACAATTGACGTTCCATCCCTATCGCAAACGAAAAAGAACATCTTGTAGCGCTCAAAGTTATGGCATAATAAGATAACTTCGCAATTAAATTCAAGAGGATGTAGAAACTGAATGGGTATGAAATATATCCATTGCTGAAAACTAACTATACAAGTACCAGTACATTATCCCATCTGGTGTATCTCAAGTGTATTTCACAAAGGGAAAACATTTAAATCTTTTCAAACATGGGAATTACAACATATTGTGTATGAATTACTTACTGTGAAAACTTTCCATCAACCAGCTTAAAGCGTCCAATCTCATATGTTCGAATAGGAGTACCCTCCCATATCTAAAAGGGCAACAAAGGTTTTGTAAAAGGAAAAGAGTGAATTGTAATATGAAAATACCAATAAAAGAACCAGAAACTCACATCCCACAGAATTGTTTTCCCGTCATAACCAGCACTCATTGCAATTCTGGGGTTGAAAGGATGAACATCCAAGACATAAGTCTACCAAAAACACAACTGAAACAGTAAGTCTCTACAGTGAGAAGTCAAAGAGATGAACAACAGATGATTCTAACAATAGGGTATCCTTAGAGGAACTAAGTTTTTCTTTTATACCAGTTATACTATCCCCAAGAATCACAAACACATGTAGATCATAGTTGGATGTTCATTTTTAGAAACTCAGCCAAAGCATCCATGAGACATTCAGGTTTTAGGAAACAATATAAATCAATAATCACAATTCACAGACAACATAATAAGTAAAACTATAGTACTCCATGCATCCCATTTTATCCCCACAGTTCCTTTTTGGGGTGTCCCAAAATATATGGCCTCTTAAGGATATTTAATGCACAATTCATAAATGCCTTTCAGCATTAAAAAAACAGTGCATGCATGGAATGCAAAAGTATGGGTATGAGTGGAATATTTTAGCAGTACGAGTTGTAAGTGAACTGAAAGCACTTTTGTTAAATTGTGCCCAATAAACTGGCACAAAGAATAATAGCATTGCAAAGATCAACTCCAATGCAAAGGAAAAAACCATGAACAAGTAAGCAAGGGGCAAGAAGGCCATTAAGCAGATGACATAGTAGTAAAATCTCTATGCTTTAAGGGGAAGCTAAATATCAGCTGAAACTGGCTTTGAAGCCAAGTCAAATGTTCTAAAGAGTCATTTTGAAAAAAAAAAAAAAAAAAAAAGATTTGTGAAATTCAACACTTACAGATTGAGTGTGACCAGTCAGGGAATGCACCAAGCTACCATCACTAGCATTCCAAACACAAATTCTGCAATCTGCAGACACACTTCGTCAAAATTTAAACTTTCAAACACCAAAATGTTATAATCTTAAACAATTACTGCATACTCCATATAGCGCATCTTATGTGACCAAGTTTCTATTGGCAGATAGAGTTCAAGAGAATTTAAATAGTACCTAAACTAGTTGCAGATCTATAATCTTTTATATTTTATCAGATGTTAAAAAATATCCGGTTTGATGAAAAGATATCAAGATTATAATGAAATTAGTTATAAACAACTAAAATTAAATTGTGGGAGATTGTAATTATATACCATCTAAAGAAGGGTCAAATCTATGGAAAGAACAAGAAGGAAATCTGACCATACAATTTGATACAAATTGGAGATGGGAATTATTGTGCAGTAAATTTCAAAAAACCAGCATTTTTAAATCTAGAAAGGGTCCTTCAAAAAAAAAAAAAAAAAAATCTAGAAAGGGAGTTTAACCTAGAAAAGAACCACCAGAAGCTTTACTGAAGTAGAAAACAACCAAATTTAATTCCACATAAATATAGAGGAAGCAAGAAAATATATCCCATCATTAGAAGCTATGTATGTAGCTCCAGAAGAGATTACATAGTTTCATCTTTTCGGCCATAAACACTAATTACAAATGTAGTCCACCTTTCAGATTTTTCAATATTACCAAAAAAACACTTCATTTATAACTGGTAAAGGTTACAAAACTGGCAAACTTGTAAAATTAGATGTCAATATAAATTAGTAAGCATATAAATATAGAGGAAGCAACATGTATCTCATAGTTGAATGCTACGCAGGTAGCTCCAGAGGAGATTAGAAACATGGTTTCACCTTTTCAACCAGAAACACTAATCACCAATATAGTCCCCCATTCAGATTTTTCAAAATATTACCAAAAAACACTTTATTTATAACTGGTAAAGGCTACAAAACTGGCAAACTTGTAAAGTTTTAACACTCAACATTAAAGGTCAATACTCAATAGCTATAAATTAGTAATCAATTCAAACAATACATCATAGCAAACATATCCAAGCATACTGCTCAGAAAAATAGTATCCAGAGCACCATGACATGCAGTCATGGACAATTCTATCTCCACAAGCATACTGCAAGGAATGAAGAGAAAATACGAGCATATGCCATATATAACTAGCAGCATTTGAACTGTATCAAATGTAAAGTACCCATTATAGCAGCAAGAACAAAACGATTATCTAGGCTCCAAACTATCATATTGACACCACGAGGAGTTGGAAGCAATCTTTGCCGTGGCCCTCCTCGAGGAGGTTGTGGTGGCATCGGAGGGGGAGGAACTTTAAGATGATAAGCCTTTGCCCAACGTCCTGCCTTTACCTAATGGGTAAGGGTATTGTTAGAGGAGATGCTGGGGAATGGAAAAGCAGTCATTGCATGTCAGATATAAGTATATAAGTTGCTTTAAATCTACCATATTTAGCAAGAGAAGAATGTTATCAAAACATGTATTCCACCTCAACTAAAAGTTTGAGCCATTAGTGAAGATATGCATTTATTATTTTATATTTATGCTCAACATGCCCCATCGCATCTGAGTAGAATATTTTGACATGCCAAACATGTGGAAATATTTTAATGATGGATAGCATGTGATATTTGAAGTTTGAACCAAGGATCCTTTTGCCTACTCTAATACCATATTGAAATATACGTTTCACCACAACTAAACGTTCAAACTGATAGTAAGAATACGCATTTATTGTTTCAGATTTATCCTCTACAAATCCAACTATCCCAATATAATTTCTATAGAAATTGAGAAGTGCCAGGAATAACTTACAGGGGACTTGCGTGATTTAGGAATCCATATAATTGCACTGCCATCTCGAGAGCAAGTAACTATATTGTCATGGCTAAACCTAAAGCATTCAAATTTACGAAGCATAAGTAAAGTATAAGCAAGAAAAGCAGGTTAGTCTAATTAGTTATGCACTATAAATAAGTAAATAACAATTGTATTATGCAAATCCATAAAGGTGTCCACAGACCAAGAATTTCTAAATTTTGGAATGTTGTCCTCCACAAGAGAATCAGGAGTTGAAGATCGAGAAGCCACTGCACAGCCACTACACAATGAAAAGACATGTGAGATAATGAGCTTCTAATTCATGAGAAGAAAGTGATTATACCAACCTAAACTGCACATAATTTACATCCTGCTCATGTCCAGATAAAATGTCTATCTCATGGCTTGGTTGATCTGGCTCATCCACATTGGGCTTAGGAGCACTCCATACCTGTGCATAGATCATTGTTTGGATTTCTCTTTAAAATGATTATATTCTTTTTTATGTGACAAGGATAACTAAAAGGAAAACAGTCTAAGACGAATGAAGGCATCCAATCATGCACAACTTATGCAGACACAATCAATAACATATGTTTGTAAAGGTTGGTTTTGACTATGCTCATAGCAAGGATTTTTCTAGAATAGGAACTAGTAGGTTTGTTCTTCACAGTTAAGCACATAGAGCATAACAATAATGTAATTCATAAATAACACACACACACACCCCATACCCTTGCATGCCTATCAGAGCTCCCAGTGACAAATACAGTTCCACTAGCATTGTATGCACAACATAATATCTGATGGAGCACCAAAGAGTTACTTGAGGAAGAAATGTTGGTTGAACGGGAAACACCAATCATCCCTGCAATAAAATGAGATTTGATATAAACAAGTCTGCATCCATTGAAAAATTTGATTCAACAATAAACCCAACTCATCTGACCAGAGAAAACATTTGTTGGCCTTGGCACGTAAACACGGGGAGTACACTGGGAGTACCTTGCATCCCAAACCCGACAAGTTCCATCATCAGATGACCTACACATGGGATGAATTCACAATCATCAACAGGTGCCATTAAGGTTCTCCACAAAAATTCTTACTAGCCATTAGAGGTAGCTGTTTCATATGTTAGAATTAGGACCAGGCCTTGCAAAAGAGATGCTCACTTTTAGCTATAAATGCCAAAGATAGGCTGGGGAAGAAGCAAAATGTTTCATATCCATCAAAAGACAAAAAAAAATGATAAATACAATAGCAAATTAGCTCACGATAAAAGCTGATAAACAGAGCTTGGCCGGGGACTGAATGCAATGGCAGTAACACCTCCTGTGTGTCCACGCAAAACTGAAATAGGCAACCCATCTGGCAAGCGCCACTGGAATATAGAAGGTTACATAATTTACTATTAAAATAAAGAGAGCTGAACCATTATATTTCTTTTTAAGATTAATACGCAACGTGTGGTATTGAATTAGGCAGATCCCTACTTTCTATAATAAAGAACGGAACTAAATCTGATTTTAATCCTCAAACTATGGTGGTATTCCCTCTCAGTACCCTACTATCAATTTTTACAAATAATCCCCCACCTACAGAGAAGTGGATAGAAAAGGTCCTTTGTTACGGTCCGTTATTAAACCTAACAGAGAACTGGATTTATCAAGTTTTTAATAGTTCGGGAATTATTATTGTCCAATTTCAGTCCAGCAATAGTCTCTGATGCTTAAAGATTAGACAAAAATGTTTCACCATTCTAATGTTCTTGGGGGATTACTTTTGTCCAAATTGATAGTTGGATAATAAAAGTGAAATACCACTCAGTTTAGGGATTGGATTACAACTGGAATTAGTTCAGTTCTAAAACTTTGAAGATCATAGAAAATGAAGGGAGACATAAACTATTTACATATAAAGAAAGAGAATCTATCTATTGAGTGGGAGAAGATTCTTACAACACGTATCGTGTAATCATTTGATGATGATGCCACTAGAGCATTGTTTGAACTAACAGCTAAATCAGTGATGTCACCCTTTTAGCAGGAAGAGAAAACAAAGCACAAAAGAAGGGGAAGAAATCACACATAAGGAAGCAAATCTAATACAGGAAAAATTAAATTGAGCATTTCATTCATAGAATACTACTATTTTTAACCTACTTCATGTCCACGGCAGCTAGCCAGGCAAAATGCAGTTTCCATTGACCAAATCTTGACCAGACGATCATCTGATCCAGTAATCACATATCTACCCGATCGATCAAATATAGCTTCAAAATAGAGGGAAAAATGAAGTGCAGAGGAATTCCGGCAGTTAATAAGATCAGCATCAAAATATCAAACCATAATTTTTAGTACTGTAAAAGTTGCCATAAAAGATGAATGCCACTGCCTGAATGGTACAGGAACAAAGCAGTAAAATCCAACAGATTTTGAAGTCATACCACAATATACAGCATCCCTGTGTCCTCTTAATTTTTTGATATTTTGCATCTTTTGCACCATAGTAGATGGCTTAGCAATAGCATAACTTGCAAAACGCATAGATGGAGCACGGTGATGTTTTGCAAAACCACCTCCAATTTCTCTCAAGCCTAGACCATGCACCTGATCAGCATGCATGTGCGGCCAACGAAGGTATGATGGAGGATGTTTTACTTGCTTGTTTACAATATTTTTATCACCTGCATCATATATTACCAACTTTTTATATGTATAGATGTAAGAAGTGGCAAGATATGCTAAGTATGTGTTATGCTAGTCAGCACTTTTCTTTTTCATGTATTATTAAATCAGGATTACAGAAAAAGACAGGGAGCAATGACAAGTCTGTAAAAATGTCCCCAAAAATCAGTTTGACCAAACAAAGACAAGAGATAAAAGGAAAATCAATAAACAGCAGAGGTATTGGTTTCTTCAACTAAGTAAATTGAATTAAAGTGCAAAAACATCACATACAAGATAAAAGGGAAAATGGCCCAGTTCCAAGAAGAGTTGGTACATCAGCAGCACTAGGAGTATTTCTCCCAATATGATGTAATGGAGGAGGTGAACTTAGTATCAGTTGTTTGAGCAGTTTTACCAAGTGGTCCTTTCCAATGTGAGAATACCTATTAACAGAAAAGTCCAATATGGTAAACATCTTATTGTAATAAGGCAAGCTGATATAAACATAGAAGCAAAATCCAAGGATATGATAATGGGTTGGGTTAATAAGAAACACCAGTTACACAATATAGGGTCACATGAAAAAGGTATCAAGGAACTACTAATCTCACATATAAATAATAATAATAATAATAATAATAATAACAACAACAACAACAACAACAACAAGAACAACAACAAAAGTATTTAATCACTTTAAACAACAGAGGTAGAAAAATATATTATGTCCGTGTAAAGTGTGCATACATAATTTCAAGCAGCAGCATTGGGGGGGGGGGGGGGGGGA
>NC_044929.1:23497329-23580950 GCF_003576645.1 Ipomoea triloba
GGGGCGGGGGGGGGGGGGGGGGGGGGGGGGGGGGGGGGGGGGGAAGGAAAGTCTATGCCTTTTATGAGTTTTCCCTGAATTCAATCAGCTGAAACATGTATTCACTAAAATACACTAAAATATTGAGCCATACCTTTCAACAAGGTTATCATAATTTAGAGGTAAAGATTCTCCATCATCATTAGTCCCACCAAGTACGCTGCTTCTTGAATACCAAGCATGATATCTCCTCGGTAGAAGCTCATGTTCCAAGAGTTCATCATGTAGTTGCCCAAAAGCTTTCTGGCATGGCCCAGATGATAAAAAATGCATAATTAGAAAATATATTTCTCTACAGTCAACATCAACAGCCTCCATTGAGGTGTGCTCCAAAGCTCTGTCTTGTTCTTCAAATTGAGTTTTTGTATGCATCCGATTCAGGAAGCTTGGTGCCATATTTAAAGATAGTGCCCCAGTAATAGATGTGCATTTACCAAAATCCATCCTTTAATTTACAACCTAGGCAGCATATCAGCATCCCTTAACATATGCATCTGAAAATAGATGGTATGTTAAATAAATATAAAACAATTTATTAGGATTTTTATTCAAGAAAACTAGCTGCTAACAAATCTAGTCTTTTATCATATATATAAAGAGTTTGAGGTTTATTGTACCAGAAATTGGGGGAAATATATATATATATATATATATATATATATATATATATATATATATATATTCTCATAAGGTTTCCTTTTCAAATGTATTTTATTTAAAAATGGAGGTAAAGATAATTAAACCTAAACTGTTAACCAATTTATACAATCAGACTCCCCAACGCTCTTTGACTTCTTTCCCTTTTCTGCTATAGTTGCATGAACACACAAATATCCAGCGATGGCCTAGATAATTTAATCTATTCACTAGCTTTGAGAGTAAAAAGTAGTAATGACAAAGCCAAGAACCAAATATAAAGGGAAGAGAAGCAAGGCAGGTAGGCAATGCATAGCACCATTTCTGTATTCTCACAAACAAAAGAAAAATACACACTTAACTTAGCACTGCTCTTGCTTGAGCCCAATACAATGAATGAATTTCTACAAACAGAGCATGCTAAAAACTCTTACTCCGTATTTAACAATAATTACTAGTTTTCCTTTTGTTTAAGCCTTGGGGAACAACAAAAACGGGGACTGAGAAAGTAATTAAATGATGCACAGACATTTGAATGTTCCATCTCACTACTCCAATGTCGAATTAAATTACACTAGTGGAAAATATCAATAACTCCATCCAAATACTATCAATGTGGAACAAACATATATTACAGGAAAACAACCATTCCTTTTTCTGGTGACTGAAACAAAAAAAAAAAAAGAAAAAAAAAAGAAGAAAAAAAGAGCATATTGAATCCCCAATCTAAATCCTTGACCACAGAGAAGATTTAGACAGAGGAATTGGATCAACAAAAAAACAAATGTTAATAAATGCATATATCATTCCATATAAATTTGAATGTAAATTATCTCATAAACACAATAAAAAAGCAGACACAGAAAACAGAACTGAATAAAACTACACAAGATCTATTGCAAGAGAGCTATAAAATCACTAAATTCAGACATTAAGGAACGGAATCAAGAGCAATGAGAGGTAAAATTTTCAATCATCAGTATGCATCCCAATGTTATTTTACTAAAAAATCAAATGAATCTTAGTTGTAGCTCATGCTGAGTAGCAAATGATATGCAAGGCATTGCGTTAAGAGGACAACGACGACAAAAGATGAAAAGAATAGCAAATCACTGAGCTTACAGCGAGGGTTGCTTAGAAGACAAATAGGGTAAGTTTGGCGTTTTCAAATACAGCTGATTTTGCACTTTTATTAGCTTTCGTGTGGGCTCGAAGGTCAGGGGCACCGTGGTAAGGTTGCCGAATTCTGAAAGACCGCCGGCGGTGGGACGATGGCGCTGTTTAAAGCGTGCTGATGTGGCAAAGGCGCAAATTCCTGTTTTGGGAGTCGCTGCCGTACCGGAAACAGGAACCGCGAGAACTTCGGTGGCAGGGCGATGTGGTTTTGGATTTTTTTTTTGGGTACTGAAAATAAAAGAAAATAAAAATACTTATTGAATGTACGATTTTGCCCTGTATATAGTTAAAAGGCGAATGCACTGTCCAAACGTCAACACTCTCGCAGGGGCAGGGCGTTTGTTTTGTACTCTGAGGTTTAGGGCTAGATCCGTCTTTACAGATTAATTTTTTCTTTGAAATAAGAAAAAGAATTGTTTATTTAAATACTTGTTTTAATCTCAACTGGATTACTTTACTGGAATAAATCAATATTTGCAATGAGAAATAATAGGATTCACGCCTTAGAAAACAGATTATAGCGAACTCAGTTGAACCAATATAATACAGTTATTACTCAGTATTTTTATTATTAAAATCATGAATTATAACAATCCTTATGTTTATATTTTTAATATCAACTGGATTACTGGAATATGTCATGAGAAATAAGGTAATTTATATCCCGGGTCCACCTAGAAATGATTTCATTTTGATCTTTAGATTTAAACGAATTCTACCGTTTATCCGTTTCTCATATCTCTACACATCTACTAATCTATTCTAGATACAAAATTCATATTTTTAATGTACAAAATTTTATAACACAAGAGTAAGCTCGGGGAGCTGCTTGGTTTAGGTCGATACGGGTCAGATCGTGCTCACTTTAAGCCCCGAATCCTATGCCGACCAAGTACATGATTGGGTCGGTATAGGGATAATTTCTATCAAGTAGTCCCCCTAGCCCAGGACCAACGACGGTTCATAGAGGAAAGGGTCTGGCTATAAAACCTAATCGGAAACTAGGAGGAGCTCTTGTCCCGGGCCGGGGATTGATCATGTGTCGCGCGAGCTCATGGGCGGGTCACGCATCACCGTTCGTGTCGTAGGCTAGACACACTTTTCTCCCCTATCCCTCCTCTATAAGTAGAGCGTTTACAGAGGGTCCCATTTGCGTATTCCTTCAACTGCACACTCGGAGCCTCCTAAGCTACCATACTTCACGAAGCTAACGGTTTCGTTCTCAGTTCAGCGATAAGAATGATTTCCCGAGCTTTCACATTTGGTTTTAATTTACGCAATTACTCGGTGCGTTGAGCTATTGCAATCCATCCCTCTAAAACCGTCTTCCCTTACCTTCAAGGAGAAGGAATGTCTGACTTTGACAGCCAGAACGTCTCGGACAGGGACTATGACGACATGGTCGAGATTGGGTATTTTACAGTCTACACTAACAACTCAACCATTTGGGAGATTGAGGGGTATACCGATGACCGAGTTGGGCCATCCTGAGCTACTGGAGATCAGGTCGACAAGCGCCCCTCAACACCACCCGAGATCAATCAAGAAGCGGGGCCTTCCGGCCGAGACGGCGACCCCCGTGTTTCTCTCTCTCCCTTTTATTCTTCCATTCCTACCTCTTTCCGGGCCACCATAACCGGTGCAGACACTGCTTCCCGTGGCGGCCCTCCCCAAATCCGTGCTCATACTCTTGCGAGCGGGAAGCACAAATTTTTGAACAGCGATGCCGTTGAGCAGCATCTTCCTCTTCTTACCCATGTTGAGGTTGAAGAGATCTCTTCCCTCTTAACCGATAGGGTTGATTTTGACACCCAACGAAGCCAAGGCAACGTCATAGAGCGACATCAAGATGATTGGATTGGGATCCATCTTGACTCCCTTAAAGCCCCCCTGAGTTTTCCTTTCCCACCCTTCCTCCTCTCCTTTCTCAAATATTATGAGGTTTTTGCTTAGGCAAATCAGCCCAAACGCCCACCGGATTCTTGCTTGCTTTCCTCAAATCTACGCTCAACACGGTTTCTCATGCTCGATCGAGCTTTTTTCGCTTCGTCTTTTCCTCTAGGCTCTCGCACCCAAGCACGTGGATGGGTTCCTTATCATACAATCCCGGGGACATCACTATAGCATAACCCACCTCCCGGACAACAATAAAGGGTGGAAGGATTGAATCTTATCATTCAAATACGCTTGGCGCCTGCCAATTTCCTAGTTGTGGCCGTCTCAATTTACCAAGCACACCTATCCGACCAAGACTCGTGCCTTAACCTTAGCAGCGGTAAAGATTTCCTCCCAGTTCTATGACTATCGCATTTTCCGCTCACCAGAGGAGTACATGGCGACCAACCTTTAAGACCTGATATATGACCTAGAAACAAAGTATACGCCTGAGCCAAACACGGTGAATGTTGCGGTCCCGCCCCCTACGGCGGGACCGAGTGACCGACCATCGAAGGTTCGGAGTTCTAGTGCTTGGTAAACTTTTTTGAGATAATCCCAGGTGTAACCGTTTGGTTTCCTCAATCGATGGCTGACTTATTGTTTGGTTTGCAAGTATGGGGCTTGACAAAGGTTTCACCAGTGGTTATTCAGCCTCCCGACAGCCCCCAACCCAAGGTTACCTTGGGAGGTAAAGGACCGGTACCTCTAAGGCTGCCTATGTCGAACCAATCATCCCAAGGTCGGTGAGGACCTCGTTTGGACTAACGGGAAATAGGCTTTTGCCAATCGGTCCCCAAGCCATGAACCAAGAAGTCGGAGTTGTTTTGGCAAGGTCTCTCGATGACGACAACCTTTTCGTCATTATGGGCGTCTTGTCTGACATGGTTGCCGATCTCGAGCCTACCCTGTATACTGAGCCAACCTCTGCCGACGCAACCCCCCAATAGCCGATACAGATGAAGAAATAGCTCCCCCAACGAGTAAATCCAAATTGTATGGGGAGCCCGACGGAACCACCGATTTGTGTAACCAAGGAACCGTGAAACCGAACTAGAACCGAACCGCAATCATGGCTAGCCCGACCCCCCTATGTCGAGTAACTTATTACTCCCTCCGTCCCGAAATGGATGTCTCATTTACTTTTTGCACGTTTTTTAAGAAATTAAAGTAAATGTGATGTGCTTTCCAATTATGCCCCCAACTTTTTTCACTTTTGAAAATAAAAGTAATAAAGAAATGAAAAGTCATTAGGGTAAAGTGGGAAAAGTAGAATGATGGTGATGTTTAATTTTAGAAAGAGGACAATATTTTGGGACAAATTAAAAAGGAAAGTAAGACACATAAAATGGGACAGAGGGAGTACTTTTGAACTCTAGGAGCTCGGCCCTGACTACGCCGAGTGCGATTGTTGACTTTAATTTTGACTTAGCTCTTTCTTCCTTTTTGTTATTCGTAGTTATATTTCGTAGTTACAAGGGCATATACTCAGGTTCACCGACTATCCCGCCATGATCAAGTGAACTGATCTTGTGGCTGCGCTGGCTGATCTTGCGATCAAACTTGAGAACGCTTCTCCTAAAGGGCCCAGGGTCGGTCGTGCCGGTCTTTTGACCGTAACGGATCTAGAAACCTAAACTAAGGATGTTATCCCTTAAGGTTCCTTGGTCGGGCTACTCAATTTTGTGACTGAAGCTAATCTTGAGATCAAAAGGAATGGCTCATGATCGAGCTAGTCGGCTTTGTGACCGAAGATGATCTTGAGATCAAAATAGAGAGTCTATGGTCGGGCTAGCTGGCCTTGTGACCGGAGCTGATCCTGAGATCAAAATGAAGGGCCAATGGTCGGGCTAACTAGCCTTGTGACTAAAGCTAATCTTGAGATCAAAACGAAGGACCCATTGAGTTACCCCGCCTAGTGTCCGGAGCTAATCCTGAGATCAAACTAAATGGCCCATGGTCGGGCTAAGCGGTCTTATGACCGAAGTTGATCTAAAGATCAAAGTTAGGAGCCCATGGTCAGGCTAAACGGTCTTGTGACCGAGGCTAATCTAGAGATCAAAATGAAGGGTTCATGATCGGGCTACTCGATTTCGGAATGTTTTATGGGTCTTCCCCTCGCTCGCTCTTCTCGGATCAACCAGCTTCCATAACCAATTATACATAACAAGGAACTTTTTCTAAGCGGCTTACATCAAGGTAATACTCGAATTAAAATTATGAGAAACTCTTAAATCAGAAATACAACGTTCGTTGATCGGGCTCACAGAACTACCAACTAACTCTCGGACAACTTTACAACAAAGCCAAAGGCTAATGGTGAAATTGAACTAGGTGTTCGAAATTCCATATCCGATCCACCGAGCGTCCAGTAGTGATTTCCAACTTGTAGGTGATAGGTCGCATGACTACTAAGACCACGTAAGGACCTTCCCAACTCTAGGCTAATTTCCCGCTTTCTTGAGGTGGATTGGTTTCTCGCATCCTTAGGGCGTAGTCCCTAACCTGAAAGTGCTTTGGTCAGACCCGAGTCTCATGGTAGGTTTTCACGTTCTTTTTATACTCAGCCACTCTACGGGCTGCTAACTTCCGTCTTTCTTCTACGCAGTCAAGGTCGATGGCCATGAGCCATTCATTGTCCTCTTCACAATAGTCTTTTTCCCTGTAAGTCGAGATCTATGCTTCAACCAGGAGCCTCGCTTTTGCTCTATAGACCAGAGCGACTGAGGTTTCCTTTATAGCTTATCGAGGGGTGGTTCGATATGCCCACAGGATGTAAAATAGTTCCTTGGCCCAACTTCGACCAACTGAATGCAATTTTTCTTCAAGCCTTCTAAGATTGTTTGGTTTGCATTTTCGACTTGGTCGTTCCCTAAGGATATGCGACATATGCCTAGACCGACCTAGTTCCAATCACTGTCAGAAAGTTTTGCAAAGGATTGACTTTCAACTATCGTCCGTTGTCCCTGACGATTTGCACGAGAACACCAAATCAGGACACTACATTCTGCTATAAGAACATCTCGCATTGTTGAGATGTAATAGTGGCTAACGACTTGGCTTTGAACCACTTTGAAAAGTAATCATGCGATAATGATGAACTTCCTACGGCCGGGCAGCTCAACAAAGAGGACCGCCGTGCTTACTAGCTTATAGAACGTCGCAGGTCTACCCCGTGCTCTTGCGAACATTGCAAGCCATGTTAATTTGGAACTAAATTTAATGAACCCATCAATATTAAAAACACAAGATTCTTTTAATAGTTACATTTTCACTTTTATTCAACAACTATCTATGTGACCATTTTTGTTATTGATCTTTTCAAGTTGAATAAATTTAATCCAACATAATTGAAAATGCCCTCACATTTATAAAAAAATGTGAAATTTTGGTGTGATTATGTAAATTTTAAATGAATTTAGTCAATTTGATTAAATTGAAGGACAAAAAATGATAAAATTAATAATTGATAATGAAAAATATAATATTATTATAATCAAGATATTACAAATTAAATCAATCTTTTTTTTAAAGTTATTGCATTGATATTGATATAGTAAATACAATGGTGTCTCTAAATACGCTTATGTATAATCAACGAAATAGGTGTATGAGCTCGAGTAACTTAGACAGTGGGTCGGACGTTCCCAAGCTAAGATGTATTGTCAGTGAGAAAATCCAAAAGTCCCCTTGCAAAGCATTAAATGCGCCTTATATAGAGGGTGAAGGTGACACATGTCGGGAACTCAGCATGTTAGCCACTCATCCTACATGCACCAGCCTCGAATGGAGCAATCTCAATTGGTCCACATGTGCTGAGATTCCTGACCATTGCATTATTGGGATGTGATTTGGTGAGATGATTAGTTTAGGTTAATTCCTTGAACCGTGAAGGCTATGGGCTCGAGGTAGTCCTTTCGACCATACGAGGTCGGTTATTGAGTCCCAAGCACGATAACTAACTAAGGAGTTCTTGTGACTATTCTTGTCGCGTATTCGGGTCAGATGGATCCGTTAGAGATCGGTCCATGTCGAGAAACGGGGACTAGGTGAAAATACCGATCACATAGAGTGGGGTACGGTCCAAGGCATTTCCCCATCAAATATGTATACGTATAATATGTTCAAACTTATAAAAAGAATTCATACTATAATTAAATTGTAGTTATAAAATTTTTATTAGGTTTGAATATGATATTAATAATTAAAGTTGTAGACTTGTAGGTTAAGTATTACCACACTCGTAAATTTCCGTGGAGACGAGGATGGGATAAAACTTTAATTACATGTACAAGTGCAAGTGCATGTACAAAAAGTGGGGTAAAAATGCAGGTGTAGGAAATCTCCATCTCCGTCCCGCTCCATTGTCATTTCTAAACCAGCTGTTTGACCGCAACCTAGAGTCAATGTACCAAGAAAAAACAACAGGATTACTCTTAAATAAACTTGCATACCCGCGTTACTACTTGAATCCGACACGTTGTTTTAGAAAATTACAGATTGGCCAAAAGAAGATTCCAAGGAAGATTCCTCCCACATAAGCAATGCCCTTTTACGCCTTAGCTGTCAATTGTCATCAATCATCATTAGGCACCGGCGCGCAATTTGGAATGAATCAATGGGCTTGTCATCAATCATCATTAGGCACCGGCGCGCAATTTGGAATGAATCAATGGGCAGCGGCACTAATTACCATATAGATTTTTTTGGTAAATTTACACGATTTTTTTGGTAAATTTACAGGGTCTTTCTCTCCGTCCGTTTAACGACCCCACGTTCGCGGCACAGGAGCTTGCCCAAGGGGAATCGTCACTTCTGGGAATTGAACCCGGGTTCTCCCGAAATTCCTCCCCATAAAGAGAGCTCACTTGCGACTTGAGCTACCCCGTTGGGTTAGATACTGCTAATATAAAACGGAGTAATATAAATATCAATTAAAATAAAGAAGATTTTTTTAGGCCGAAAAATATTAAGTATAGGATAAATACTATCTAATAAATAATTTTGTGTGTTCCAAAAAAAGTAAAGGAAAAATATCTTCTTCTTTTTTTTTTTTCAAAAATACATTGCAAAAAACTTGTAAACACACTAGGCTAAGACGATGTTTAATAACATAGTTAGCTTATCAGTTAATTTTACCTTATTTCATTATTATTAGCTGTTTGACTTTGTTAAACAATCAATATGAATGTTTGATTAATTAGCTTTTTGTAATCATCTATTGCTCTAAAATGTTAAAATTCAAAAAGCTGTTTTTGACCAGCTTTTTTATATGAGAAAGTCATTTTACATATAATCAACTATTAACGAATAGTTAATTGACCAAACACTTTTCTATAAAATTATCTAATGTTATCAACTAGTCAAACTCACTAATTCAATCAGCTAACAACAATTTACTAAACACCCCCTAAAATACTTTGGAAATTTTCTCCACACGTCCAATAATAAAATGATTTTAGTAAAATCAACGAATGATTTATGGTATATTTACCTCACTCTTTAATTTAATTACGCCATAATTAAATAATGTTTCTTAAATCCGTAGACCGTAATTTAGATAAAGAAATGCCACCCACCCACCAACTCTATACAGAAATCCCCTCCACTTTCACCTATAAATACCCTCTCTCACCCTCTATCCAACCCTTCCTTCGTTTGTTTCATTGGCGGCCTCTACTGCTAAGGTGAGACTTTTTCTCTTCTTTTTATCTTCTTTTTTTTTTTTCTGCCTTTCTAGGGTTTCTGTTTTAGTTTTATTTTTATTTAATTTTGAGTTTTTTTTTTGCTGTTTTATTTAATTTTATTTTTGCTCATTTAGTTTAATTAGATGTTGCCGATTTATTTAATTGTGATGCTGCTGATTTTTTTTTCTTTAGTTTTGATTTGATGTTGCCCACATAGTCACATACTTGATTTTGATGTCGCTGATAAGCTTAATTTTGATGCACCTGATTTCTGCAATTTTGATATCTCTGATATATTTGATTTTGGAGTTGCTTATTGATATCAAATTTGATGTTGCTGATTTATATTAGTTTTGATGTTGCTGATCGATTTTATTGTTGATGTTGCTGATTTATCTTGTGTTTTTTTACTGATGTGCAGATCTAATCGTTGAAGTCTGCTCCCGCCATCCTGATTGAATATAAACCAGCCTAGAGTTTACCTTAGATAAACCAGCTTGATTTCTGAATTGGGGATTTAGAATTTTACAAATAATTTTCCATGTTTCCTATATGAAATCTTTTCGAATGCGTCGAATCCGTGTCCTCCACTCTTTCTCTGTTGTCTTTCTTTACTGGTTCTATGTGTTTTCATGAACTGCCCCCTCATTAGTGTTCCTGCCTTCCATTCTGCTATCTGCAAAATCCTAATTTCCATTCTCAAACTTATTGGTTAGACTTCTGAGCCAGGCTTCATAATTTCTCTCAAACCTTTAATCACTCCTGTTTTGAAATAAAATTTGTCTTGATTTGGGACTACACAAGAGACAAAGGAATGTCTTCTGTGCAACAGCCAGCGAGTTCAGGTTCATCCTCTGATCTGGATCAGCGATATGCAATGTATGATGAAAAGAAAAGGAAGAGGATGATATCAAACCGTGAATCTGCCAGGAGGTCACGGATGAGGAAGCAACAGCATGTTGAGGAATTATGTAGCCAGAGGACTCTGCTGGAGAATGAGCAGAGTATTAGTAAGCAGCAAATTGAAACTCTCTCTGATGGGCTTGCCAGGCTTTCTGCTGAGAATGATGTTCTCAGGGCCCAATATGCAGAACTGGCGGATCGTTTGCAGTCGATGAATTCCCTTCTTCTATTGGTGGCAGAGGTCAATGGGACTGTGGTGGATATCCCTGAAATTCCAGACGTTTTGCTTGAGCCATGGCAGCTGCCTTGCCCAACTCTACCCATTGCTGCATCCGCTGATATGCTCCAGTTTTGAAATCTTGTGCTTCTAATGTTGTTATCAACCATTCTGCCCTGCCTAGGCAGCTCTTTGTCATTCTTTTTTTGTGGTTCATGGTTTTCAGACTGTCGAGTCTTTCATTGTCATTATGCTTTTGTGTCTTAGTATTACCTTTAAGATGTCTACTGGTGTGATGTTCCAGTCTAGGTGTTTTATGTTGTGCATAGCTCTTGTTTTCTTGGACCATCAGAGTTCTTGTATCAATTATGGCTTGTGATCACCTATGCAGATCTGTTGTGAATTTAATGTACGCTAGTTTTATTTGGAAGTTGAAACTAGTGTTTATTTGGAGTATTACATATTGTTGTGCAAAATATAGTATGGTTTTTTCTTTAATGGTAACAAAATACAATACTAATTAGGCATAGAGAAGTTCCAAGTATTTGGAATAACGATGAGAAGCCACAAATGGAAGAACAACTGAA
Organism: Ipomoea triloba; assembly: GCF_003576645.1. Classification (NCBI taxonomy): domain Eukaryota; kingdom Viridiplantae; phylum Streptophyta; class Magnoliopsida; order Solanales; family Convolvulaceae; genus Ipomoea; species Ipomoea triloba. Next base: position 23,508,510 of record NC_044929.1, read on the forward strand.
ATCACACCCATGAGAAATCATACGATATGGAGTAACAATTATTCAAGGATAGATCAAGTAGTAGTAGTAGTTCATAATAAGGAAGGGTATATCTATCCAGCCAGCATTCCAGCAACGCAACGCAACGCAACAGATAAAAGTGGAAAGCAAGCAATAGGGAAGGGGGGATCTAATTTAATTAATTATCATAGGTGCGGCACTCGTCGGTCTCGGGGTTATCCTTGCAGTAATTCTCCAAAGGATCTGAGTTAGCCTTTTGCCTGTCCCTGGCGTGGCTTGCAGCAGCGCTGAGCTCCTCCACCTCATCCCAAGCTGCCACGCACTCTCCGCTAGCTGGGTCCTCCGCGCATGTTTGCTCTGCATTTTTCACGCTCTCCGCTACTTTATCTGAGAGTTTATCAGGTGCGGCAGCCACTGGGCGGAATTGTTTGGGCCTCTTCCAAAGCCAAAGGGGGTTGTTTAGGCGGCATGGAGCTTGCCCGTTTTGCGAGTCTGATGCCTTGCCCAACACTCTGCGGCTTGTGATGTTGCTGCTGCTGATCCCAGATATGGTTGCCATGCTTGTTGGCAACTCGATCTGCTAATGCTAGTAGGGGATTGGATAGCTAGGTAGCGCGATGAGGTTCTCTAATCTCTAGCACTGACCTGATGAGTAGATATTATTTGCAGCAATGTTGCATCCGTTCACTATTTATAATCCGTGAGTTGCGCATATATCTTTCATTTCTGGTCACACATTTCTTATCGTTTATCTACTTATTGTAGACGTCCACGTTGCAGTCAATGTTTAATCTCCCCCTTGCGACCCAATTACGGGACAAAATGTTAACCAGATTGATTTTTTCATACAAAAGGAGGTTCAAACTCTCCTCAATTAAGGAGAGAGAGGATTAAAACTTTTGACCTCTCTTAAAATATAAGAGTTTCCTATTACTCACGCCAACCAAGCTAGTTAACGTTGCGATTATTTGACACGGTAAAACCAAGTGTTTAACATAATTGCCAATCTTCTTCTTCGTATTATTCCTATGAACTTGAGCTGGGCTCATGTAGTTTGTTTACACTTTATTATTGCTTATCTAAATATAATAAAAATAAGAATATTACAACATTTTTTTAAAGAAAAAAAAAGTGGGACTTGCTTGTAATAAAAACAACATACAGTAGTGAGTGTCCCATTAAATGCAACTATAAATAAATAAATAAATACTCCGTATATGGTTTCAATGAGAGTGGTGCTTCTTTGGTCGACCTTGGGGCACTGGAGAATCATCTCTTTTCAAGTCCTCAGGTTTACGTGCCCATATAGGCGCTTGATCAGGGCCATAGCGGTAATCGTAGAAAAGCTCCTCACTTGCTTCAATACGGTCCTTTGCAAATATGCCAACCCGGTGATCACCCGCTACCAGCATTACCTATACATACATATATAAACCATCCTCCACTCAGCCCAGCTATGATCATTTCAACATTTTTTTAAATATCACAACAGACTCAATGAACCAACCTTGGCATAACAATTTGGATTCGACGAGTGATTTGCAAATTTCAGCTTATCTCCTTTGCGGTATGCATCAAGCACGAACTGCATCAACCCACAAACTTAATAATATATTTTTAACCTGAATACATTACTTTATCCAGTGATTTTTATCAACTCTATAGTAACCTGGTCATTCAAGTCGAAAAGGAAGGAGGAATTTGCCCGGTCATAGATTTTCCCACGCTTATCCGCTTCTCGATGTGAGATCAACTCACCCGTATATTCCCCCAGGTAATCATTTTTGTTGACAGGATTCTACAGCAATTTTTTAATGTAACATATTACTTAAACAGACGACAAGGGAGTGGCAAAGTGAGTTGAGAAAGGGTTGTGTACCTTCAGAAAGGCACCCCATCCAGCTACATCAGATTTTGCCAAGAGGATCTGTGTCAAGATTTAGAACAAAAAGGATGAAGATAGTCAAAGAAATATATGTAAACCAAACATCTCACATGTATGTATGTATGTATGTATGAGTCACCCGTTGTTGCTGCCTCAGAAGCAGCCTCATGTTACCACATTGACCATCTCCTTGTCTAGGAGGTTCACCCAGTGAAGCATCCCCACAGCTGCACATTCAAAACCGAAAAAAATATTAATCACCAATGTACAAGAGAAATGATGATCAACACTCAACAGTGGGACTACTACATCCATTCTCTTTTTTATCTGTCTTCTATTGTCATTCATTACCTAACCCAACAATTTCGGCAAACATCTGGATCACATTCTCGTCCAGCAGCAAAGCATGGGCATTGCCGACTTCTGCATTGACTCTTTGCACAGTGGCACCCACGGAACCGATTTTTACAGCTTTTTGAACACCTGAAATGTCCACTACATGAATAATGCACACTCCCTCTCTCTCTCTCTTAAGTAAAACACACTAGGTAAGGCTTCATTAAACAAACAAGAAGAGTGTAAAGCTAAATGAGCAACAAGTATGTATGCTAAACATACCCACAATATTTTTCACAGCAAGTACTATTCTGTAAACAAGGGCATTGCTTTCCACACATAAATTGGCATCCACATGGAGTATATTGTTTACAGGACTGATTTTTCCCATCTGCAATTCTTCTCCACATTGATGGATGACCAGCAGACTTTGATGAATACTTGAGCTTCCGAGTTCTCCCTCTTCTACGAAGCAAACGAGATCTACCTGGCATATCTGACACCTAACCAATATATATATATATATATATATATATATATATATATTTAAGTGGTTTTAAATTTTACTAAGCTAAAAGACTTGCCTTGACCGTAAAAAGAGGGAGCAGAAAGAGAAGATCACAAACCATTCGATCCATTAGAGCTTTCCCGTTGTCTCCAGGAAAGAAGCATGAAATGCCAGATGATCCATGGTGTGTTGCTGCTCCATCATTGCACATGTAACTTGATACTTCGATACAAGTTTTCAAGCCAGGGAGTAAGTTCCTGGCTATGAGGCAGCTGCAAACCATAATAATTATGCTTAACTCAACTACATGATTTTTTAAAATTATTATTTGGAAAGTTATCAAACTGCATGATTTCAAACATATCAAACTTCAATAAAGGCAAAATACTATTAAGAAACTACTATTTAAATTAATTGAGTCCATGCTGGAGTCTGAAGCCCAAATAACAGACATGATAACTAAAACGAAAGAATATTGTAAACTATTCAGCTGAGCTATTGTCAATGAGGCAAGTAATTCCATTTTGATTTAATTATTTTCTTAAAATGCTGGAGCTATTAGAAAGCACAAAATATACTGTTTTTAGCCAAATCCAAGGAAAAAGATGAATGAATGACAATTCAGAACACTTGCCTGTTTCTGCCAAATATCTCAACACCCTTCAAATATAATTCTTTCTCAAGTGGTTTCCAGTCAGAGATCCCAAGCAAGCCTTTACCAAGTATTCTTCTAAAACTGGAACTTGGATTCCTGTTAGGAGTGCCATCAGTTGCTGCTTCTTCAATTCTCTCATTGGCCTCAGTATTGTCTCCAGAAATACTTAGAAGACAACTAGACTCTGACGAATGCTTATGTGACTCATCAACATCATCAGTGATCACCTTCGGCTCATTTATATCAGATACACATTCTGCAGGCAGGCTAACAACACTAGGAACTGACAACTTTAGTTTCTTATTGCAAGAATCTTGAAGTTCATCAGAAACCAGTTTCTCATTTTCTGGAATTATGTATGTGGGTTCTAATGCTTTACGCTTCAAATTGCTGTCAGTATGTTCACCTAATATGACAAGTAGACACCTGAGTCAATGATCAGGTGGCAACCTTAAACTTTCATACACAGACAAGAAAATAGACATGAAAATATCCTGAGGGGGGAGAAAGGGAAGGCAACTCGCATTCATTAAAAGAATCACGATTTTCACTTCTACCTTGCTCTCTGGTATTGAGACAGACCAAACTCCTAGGTTCTTCTAAAATCTTGCTTTCAGATCCACCCGGTAGATCTGTGGCTTGATCTCCATGCAGGTCTTTGGAAGCTTTTAACTAAAAAGAACAGAGAGAGGTATTCCCCCATGAAGAGTTGCAAAACTATGTCAATAAAGTAGACTGTGCAGTGGAGTGAAGTAAAAGCAGTTGCTCAGGAAGAGCCAATTAAGATACATTGCATCACTAGCATTCCTAGGCCATTTCCTCTAGGCAGTACTTCATAACACCCTTCTGTTCCAAAACATTCCACTCACATTTCAATCTCTCTTCTTAGAATTTGTAGGTAGAGAAATTTCCCAACCACAGCAAGACAGTTCCACTTTTTCCATTAGAATTTTAAAAAAATAAAAAATAAAAAAATCTTGTTACATTGAATAGCATACATGAATAATAACAATAAGCCAAACCTGAAGATAGCACTGGTCACTGCAAGGTTTGCCGCGAGCTTCATTGTCAGGAGAGTATGACTGCTTCTCACTCTGGCAGGTGAAATATTTTTCAGACTTGTTAAATGAAAAAACCAAAAAATTTTACAAATAAGATGTGGAAGAGGGACCCACATACAGCATCAATGAGAACTTGAGAACAACCATGTAGACGGCAGTCAAACACCTGGATGCCAAATAGAAGTTATAAGCAGTTGGGCAATTTATACTGAATATATAGTAGTTCATGCAGTAACAAATTTGATACTGCACTTCTATGACATACCAAACAACGACGACAGAAAAGATTATCAAAAGAATCCAAGGCAGTGCTAAGACTTTTCTCAAGGAGTAGGTTCCTTTCAGATCCTTTTTCCCCAAAATCTTTTAAATTTTGCTCTGTTTCAGTATATTTTCCTTCAAGTATACTGCAGCGGTCCTGAGTGTCACAATAACATGGAGCAGATAAACAAGAGGGGTGCATATATAGTTCTTAGAAAGTACAGATATTGACTTCCACTTTGAGAAGTCAAACAAAAGCCCAAGAGGGCTAAGAGAAATCCATGTTGAGAAGCAACTCACTCAGATTACCTGGATTCCAGAAGTGGAGCCCCCAATAAATTGTGTCAAGATGTTAAGGACCTTTTCACTTAACCCAAACTCTTGTGAAACCATCCTACAAAATCCCAATCCAGCATAAGCAGAAAATAATGCTAAAGACTAGAGACCAGCAGCAGAAATAAAAGCAAAAAAAAAAAAAAAGCAGCAAAAAGTTGAAATAAAAATTTAAAAATTAAAAAGCTTGCCCCTATAAAATTCCAAGGTGAAAGTTTTACAGGAAATCCAAGCACAAATATTCTCACATTGAACAAGCAACATAGTTTGATAAATCAACGCAGATTATCATGAAATGCTCCTCAAATTAGATACTATAAATTTGTTTTATGACCAAAACTGTGTTTTATTGTATAATACGAAAGTTCAGCCATTGAGCTTAGTTTCATCCTTCCGTCTTGTAACTCTAAAAATCTATCACTAACTGATATAAAGCTGAGAACAACAAATATATATCCAATAAGAATCCAACAACAAATAACAAAAGATCTATTTAGTAGACAGATCCCAGATATTCACATATTATACTGGTAACACTATTTTTCTACAAGATAATAGTAAAACTACATATTTCACTTCAAAATGATCTAAATATCAAAATCCAACTACCATAGAATTCTGTCTTCTCCTTCAGAGAAATCATGCTTCTTTTCCTCTGTTTCTGCATTCTCTTCCTCACTGTCACTGCAAATAAGTGCCTCACTTCCATGTTGATCATAGTAAATACGCCGCCTTCCAACCACCGATTGGTCTTCAGCCATTCTCTGATTTCTGTGCTTAGTGAAAAATGCTTTAGAGTCTCATTTTATTGTGGAAGTATAAATAAATCCATTAAGTATACACCTGCACCTCTGGCCACAATATACAGAAGATTGTGACCTCCCGAGCTTTGTAGAAAAAGCATGATGCAACAAGCATGACTTGTGTTCTATTATTATTAAAATGAGTGAACTACTCAACTTCAGCCCAACTCCCCTTGCCAATCAGTGTCCTTTAACCATACCTATCAGGCTCACAGATGAAACTATGAAAGAGAAAGAGAAAGAGACGAAATGTGCAGCAACTGCACAATCTTTTTGAGGCTATTGAATTTGAATTCTGTATTTTCTCTAAACTATCTGAAACTAAACTTCAGCCAGCTATGCAATAACAAATATGCTATCCTAAATCAACAGCATGCTATTTGCCATAGTCACAGGCTTGCAGCTCTGTCTCCAATTTAAACTTCCATGGATCTTTAATTAATATTAAGCCACATATGGGTTATTGGCTTAGCTGCATAACTTATAGCAATTTTGTTTCCCATTTTCTGTTCCCCAAAGTTTCATTCTCCTTGAGATATGCATGCTCATGTTCTTTTGAAATTAACATGTTCCAGTCCATTTCCTTGAAAAACTTAGCTCTTACTGAGAAAGGTAATAAAATAAATGAGGCATGATATTATTATTTTTATTTTTTGATAAGTAATCAGTATGAAGCATGAAATTACAAATTAAAAACAAAACCAAGTATAACATAAAACTATGATTGCTCTAGTACCTGTCTAAGAAAATCCAAGTGGTATATGGGGGTAACTTGTCAACAAATGGAAGCTTGGCAGTTGTCACGGTTACTACTTCTTGACCACTAGCACAGTCTCTCTCTCCTGATTCCTGGATAAGTCCACTAACTTTGCAGAGGGGATTTTCAATTCTTGAGGAAAGCATTTTACCCAGCCCATTGTTCTCGTTCTCAAAAGTTGAAGCATCAGTTCTGGATGCAGTCAGCACTACAAGTTGGGAAAGATGAGTTTCAAGCCTCTCTTTGTTCTCCTCAACATTTGCCTATTAAAGAAACCGGACTCACCCAATTGCTATAGAACCCGAATGGATAAAAGCAAACAGCAAATGGAACAAAAGAGAGAAGAGTAGCTTCAAACAAGAAGGAAGTAAATAACAAGTACTTTTACTGAAAGACTTCTCTCAGACTGAATCTGCTTCTTCAATTGATTTATTCTGAGCATCAATGCTCTCACAGTATCGTTGCTGTGTTCTCCAGAGGATTTCTGTAAATTGAGAAAAAAAGCAAACGATAATCAATGCATTCCTTGTTCTTCATGCATGCAGTGAATCCACTACATTCACAATAGTAAAATAAGATAGAGATAATATTCATTAATCAATAATGAGCAAAAAGGGTAATCAATGCATTCATTGGACATTGCATTCAATCAATAGTCATTACATGATAACCATGCCACTATTGAATTGAATTATAGATAAGCAGAGAAAAAGAATCATTTTTTAGTCACAAAGCAAGGTCTTTTACATTTGAACATATCAAAATTTTAGATTTGGGTCCTGTTCATTGCCCTGTTTCGGGCAAAGTTTATTATTTCTTGTCTCTCAGTCATCATCGAGAAGGAAACCCTAAATATCCCGTACCGAAGCAAGCTCAAAGTTTTATGATTAATCCACAAGTAACAGAAATACTCAAGGCTAGAGCTAATAAAAACTAAGGGTCATAATCACGAAAATGAAGAAAGATGCCATCGCACCATCCTAAATGATGAGGACAATAACAGGAAATCAGGAATAACATATGGATTTTAATTGGAAGCATAGGTAGCGGTGATCAACGTAGTGGAAAAACGAGTTTGATCAAAAGCATGAAGAAAAACTGACTCTGGATTTGGGAGAAGAATCGGATGAATTGGAGGACATGGCTGTGTTCTCCAGCTGACGATGAGCTTCTTAAGTATAGCAAGAGACCGAGAAGGGAGGTCCTCCTACCTTCTACTCCTATCAAGAGAAGAGAGATTACAAACAGTTGCCGTATAAGTGAGTGAGAGAGAGAGAGAGAGAAGCAAAGTCGTGTTGTGTTGAGACTAGGAATTGAGTCAGCAGAACCTTCTGCAATGGGCCCCACACAAAGCTTTTCTTTTTCTTTAATTTATCGTGTCTGGAAGGAATTGGAATTCTTCAACTTGAAAATTGAACAAGGATTTGGAGGATTTACAATGACCTCTAAATATTACAGTAGATTCATTACACAATACCAAGCCATGCTTACTTTTCAACAATCCATCATATAATCTATTCTATTCTGATGTTATATTCCTTGAAAAATTCAGCAAGCTAAGGGTTTATGTAACCTCCCTCTGTTTGGACTTGATCAAGAATTTGGGAAGGAAACAAATCATCCAATTCATTTTCAATCTAATCTAGAGGAGTGAATTAGTCTTTGGACGTTCTTAATCATCCAAGCCAAGCCTTGAACAAGAAACTAAACTATCAATGCAGGCTGAGTTTTGTCTTGCTTGAAGTAAAGGACAAAGATGTTAGTACAATAATGCCTTTGACAACAATGTACAAAGAAAGAAAAATGAAATCTTGGGGAGGGGGCAGATATATGATCATCAATGCAATTAGTTAATTATGGAATAATAATATTTTCTACACACAATTTCTTGGAAATCAAAGTGACAGAAGGTAGACATATTAGATTAAGGTATAAGCTAAAGCATCATATGTGTTGTGGTACAAGGCTTGGGCCATATGCCTATAAATACATTGGTTTTATCCTTTTCTGTCATTGTTATTGTTTCTTGTACTGATTAATCTCAATAATATGCATTCTGGAAACTTAATAATCATCATGAGAGTTGAACTTCCAACAGGTAACAGAATGGATTGGTGTTCCCTTCCATCCAACAATAAGGCCATTCCCATTACTGTAAAGATTGCAGGAGCTCCCATGTTCAAACTGCTTCAGAATCAACTTTGCCTGATACATAGAACACTCACTCAGTTTAATTTCCAGCATTCCCAACCTAGCAAAGAAAGCTCTCCACACATCAATCTTTACATTTCTAGTGAAGCGCTCCTCCCCCTCGGCTGCAACTATGTTGATGATGCCTTCCCCAAAATGAATTCCCTCGATAGTCCTTCTACACGGATCCTTCCTCTCCATGCAATCTTCAAAGCAGTCAAAGAATGCACCGTAGAAGAAAAGTGCCTCGATAAATCGAGTGATAAAGGAAGGGGAATTATGATTTGCTTCTACTTCAGCAACTACCATTACCACTGGTTTGAGCTTTCTGATTGCTAAAATCAAACTGTCCAAACAATCGGGCCTCCCGATCATTGTCCTGAACACAGTGTTTGCGTATACAGCCACGGATTCATCTGCTTCTAAATGGACTAAATCTTCCCTGAAATCTTTCAAGTCCGATAAGAAGACTAGATGGAAAGCAAATGGGAGATTCAAGGACCTGGCAAAGCTCTCCAATCTCTTGCCGCATTCCTCCAATTTGTGCTGATCTGCGACTCCAACTGCAGTTATCTTGATGAGCTGTATTGGGCGGTCGTGATGTTCTTCTGCCAGAGCTTGCATCAGGATCGTCCATTGTATCCCACTCCGGATATTGAAATCAAGCAGGTGGATCTTAGTAGTGTTGACATTTTCGATGATGGCTTGAATTCCTGCAAATTGCATAACTTGGCTAAAAGGAAGTCCTTGGTGACAGGCCAAGGTTGCAGGGGTAGTAGTCAATCCCATACATTCTCGGTAATGGTACCTGGCGGCACTGAATAATCTTCCCGTTGTTTCCCTGTCTATCCTCTCTTTCAGAGCTTCAGCAAAGTAGAAGACGAGTCTCTGGACAGGATTGCCGGAATGAGAAGCCGTCCACATGCAACGAGAGATGAGGTTGGCTGCCACGTCATATTGGCGGCGACTCACATCCTCTGCTGCTGCAAGAAGAAGGTGCACAAGCTCCACGTCCCGGGTTTCGTGGGCTGAAAGAGCTGAGAGAGCAGAGGCGTAAGGGTGCATAAACGTGGAAAACCCATCTGTCCTTTGAGTGATGTACTGGATGTACCTTTCTCCGCCAAGCTTCAATACCTCATTTACTGACAATTTACTACAGGAGGATGCATTATATTTATTGTGGTTTACCCCCTCATCTGTTGGTTTATTGAACAACTTGTCATAAGTTTTCAAGACCTCCACACATGCCAAAGAAAATGGAGTTGGTTGTTGTTCATTCTGCACAGATTTCTCAGCCGGCTGTGAAACTTGGATGGTCTGGTTTTGATCATCATCAATCTTTGAATCGGCCCTGCTGTCCTGGGGACTGAGGCCATACAAGCAGGAGAAGAAAGAATCATAATCTTCAGATCCTTCAACTTCAAACCATGGACCCTGTTTATGTTTTCCAGCAAGAGGAAAGGAGACGCTAGCCATGGCGAAAATTCCAGTACTTGTAAGATTGGGATCGGAGGTATTAACTTTAATGTGTGCTAATTTCAACATCATCATTATATATATTTTAAAGCCATAAAATAAAAACTGATGAAAGACACGACAAAAAGTGAATAAGTAAGAGAGCAGCAGCTAAGTATAGTACGTGAACAACAATGAAGACGGACAAGTTTGTGTCATCATCCTCTTAGCTTTAGGCCACAGTTAAACAAGAAGAATACGAAGCAGACATGACAAACGGAAATCATAGTAATTGATGAAGTAAAAGACGCAGGGAAACCGCTTATTGTGTGAACCACAATCCAATATACTTCGTGCGTGGCCCACACAATAATTTGTCGTGAAGTCGGTAGCAGAAAGATGGACTCTATACTTGATTTTGTTTTTGTTTTGAGTACACTCGAATCTATCTGTAGCATATGTTCAATGAATGAGACTCAAATATGAGACATTCTTGATTCTTCATGACAAGAACAGTGATGTTATCAAACTACAAAATATTTTACCCTAATTGACATATAATTATCTAGCTATTAAAATTGGACAAATCCGTCATTTTAATGAAAAAATGCTTAAGAATTAACATATGTTGTTAATATAACATGCTGTATTAGCCCCTAAGATGGTGAGTGGTGACTGCTTCTGGATTAACAGCTTACCTCAGCAGCTATGTTTAAGCTTGAAATGATAAATATGGATAGATACAGACATACATACATACAGTACAGTACAATAGTATAGGTATGGTCCTACGAGATGAGATGAAAGGGGTATTTGCAAATTGCAATTGCAAAAGGTCCCCTTCCCTGGAGTGGAGACTGGAGAGGGGCTAAAACTAAAAAAACAGATCACTTGACACCACACTAAGAAATAGGTGAGGTGGTCTCCCACTTCAATTCCCTACAACTTTTAAATACCAATCATGGTTGCACCAACTTAAACTCCATAACTTTCCTCTGGTTGGGTTGGATGTCCACTTGTCGCTTCACTTCACTTTTTTTTTTTTTTGGCACTTCCAGTAATGGAGTAAATCTGCCATCTACCACATAGAATATAGATATAGATGGATGCCCTGAGAATAACGGCAATTCTCACACCACCAAATCAAACTAATGCCATTACTCGCTCAGATTTCTCTTTTCTTTTATTTATTAATACCTGATTTTGCTAACATACCCCAAAGTATGGCCTAGCAATGGAACAATAATTTCAGATAAATAATGTGCAAGCTTTGACAACTTAAAAAGCTGCTCTTTTTTCTCATGTACAAATAAATAAATAAATAAATAAATAAAACAGATGGAAGACACATTCACAATGGCTAGGAAATTCTACCATGAGAGAGCAACACAACCTATCATCCAAGAAATGCATAACCATAGGGAGGCCGAGTAACAATTGGCAAGGAATAGCTAAAACATAAAACCACTATTCAGATTAACTCAGTCTGACTGGTGATTTTTTTTAAAGGGGAAAGTAAAAAATAGGAAATATACTTGTAAATATAAAAAGTTGTTCCAGTAGATCTTATTCCCAGCTCTGCATTTTAAGTGCTGGAGAATCCCATTCCTCTATATTCTCTCTATGTTATGCAAATGTGAAATATTCACATTAGTATCCATCAAATAAACATGTATATGCAGTAACACCAAGATTGTGAGGGAAAGGACAACGCGCCACAGTGTTAGCACACCTTTTCAGCATCCATCTTGGCATGAATAGCCTTGTAGCACTTGAGACTACAGAGAGGAAGATTTGACTTGGAATCACGATATTTGTAAGGGTTCAAACAGGAAGGGCCAGCACATTTTTCTCGAGGGGGTGGATAACTGAAATTTCACACAAATTCAAAAGGCACAAATCATCAGATAATTCAGGGTACTTGCTGTGAAATTTGAACTCACCTAAAAATAAATAACACCAAAGCCAACCCTAAACATGCACCCAAAAATATTTAAGTGTTTTCCATTTCAGGTAGTTATATGTTTAAATGGGGGCAGCACTTTTTACCTGCAGGGTTTGGGATCAAATATAGAGGGTAAACCCATCTCCATGGGAAATGTCACAACTGTCCCTGTAGGGGTCATGACAATTCTGATGGTTTCAGATGCAAGCATTTGATCTTTAGCAGCCCTCTCCTGCAAGATAGAGAAATTAAACAGGTTGTGCTGCTTCATAACAATATCAGGAATATCACCTCTTAATACACACAGTACCTGGGCCAACTCTTCTTGGCGCTTCTTCAGTTTATCTTCTTTCTTCTTTCTATTCGAATCTTGACCAAGTATTTTTCTAATTGCTTCAGCCTGATTCATTATGGCATGCTCATTTCAACATAACATTCTCAATACATGGGACATATGATAAAGCAAATAACCAAAGGCAAACCTCTGATTCTCGGGCTGCCTTCTCATTTTGCATTCTACGCCTCTGAGCAGCCTCAGCTTTCTTAAGTTGCTGCTCCACTTCAGTGAGTTTCTCTTTTTGTTCTGTCATAGAGCAAATACACAGAAAAAACGCATTGAGTTAGTAAAGAACATCCTAGAAAGCAATTATTAGGCAACAAATCAAGACTTGATATACTCACTTCGAGATGGAGGTGGCGGTAAACCATTAGGGAACTCAACCTGACTCACACCAGATGCAGATGCTTCCTTGCTTGAGAGAAGAGCCCGTTGGCGTGTTGTAAGAGTTACTTCCCTCTTAGTTTCCGTTTGTGTATCAGGTGAGTCCCTTCTTTGTTTCTGTTTCTTTTTACCTTCAGGCTCACCATCAGACAGCAATTCTTCCTCCTCTTCATAGTCAGTGTCCTCGGAACCTTTATCTGATCTCTTCTTACCATCTTTGACTGACCTTCCAACCTCCTCAACACTTTCATACTTCACCCCCTTAGAAACCCTAGCGATACTCCGATGTTTATGGGCAGATTCCTCCTCAAAATCTCTAATGCCAGCAACCTTCGATGTCTTAAGCTTTTCCAGATAACGGATCTCATCATCTTCATCATCCTCATCAAATGCCCCATCCAAAACACGCCTTTTTGGGACCCTCTTGCTCTTTCGGACTGAATCTGACTTTTCAGTTTGCTTCTCAACAGCATTCTTGGTCGGCATCTTCCTGTTACTCTCCTTGCAAGAATCAAAACCCCTGGGGAAATCTTTCAATGGATTTCCTTGCAAAGGGATTTTCTTATCTGAAGGAGAATGGCTCTCTCCTGAATTGTCCTGAGACTGAAACAAAATGTTCAAATGAAGGATTCAGTGGTCCACCAAAAGGCGAAAAATGTTAAATGCGATTTCCACATAAATGCATAAGATTTAGTCAATATTATTTTAAAATAAATAAAATAAAATAATACAAACTTTTAATGAATCTATAAATTAGCCAATAGCCTAGAAAAGAATGAATTGCATATTAGCCTCATTCAAATCATTGAAATAAATTTTGACTTGGGTGAGGACCCTTTTCCCTCCTATTCCATTACCAATAAAGCAAATCCCTAATAAATTTATGTTATCCGTTGGAACAGGTTATTTGGAACTAAATACATCTGCAATGTGGTACAAAACTTAAATGTCTTGACTTCCTTCCAAACTCAAAATGCACTTTAAAAGAAGCATAGATTCTGAAAATTTTGCAAATGAATTACTTGATAAGAAATATATATACACCTGAAGGGTAAGTTTCTGTCGTGACCAAGAGGCATCCGAAGGTCGAGAACTCTTAGTAGAAGATCCACTACCAGATGCACCATGGGAACCATTCTTGGCTTGAATAGTACGCGTCACCCCACCAACCTTCAGTTTAACTTTCTTAAGCTTGTTGTCATTTCCGACACCATTACGAATTGTTCCCAACTGTCTGGTAGGGCTCCTCTGGTGGTGTGTATCATCTCCTAGTCCACCATTGCCATAGGACACTCTAGATCCTAGATCATCTTTAATCTTCTTATTTGGGTTTTCACATTCAGGTATGGTAGCAGGAGAGCCCCTTGATATACACTGGGTAAGGCTGAAAATCTTCCCTCCAGAATTAACATCCCCATCAGTTTCATCACTGGAGATCCTGCCAACATCATTTGAAACTGGAGTTGATGGCAAGGGCGATGGGTCATAACTTCCTGAAAACAGCTGTATATCAGGCCTAGGTCTCCGAGGAATGCTGCTCCTCCTCTTCCTTGTACTAGATGCAGGAACTTCAATTTGAGTACTGCCAAATTCATCCATGAAGACTAACCACAAATAGTTACGCACTGTCAATAAAGCCTAAAGCTTAAGTAAATGACAATTCCACTTCCCGGCTACATCATCAACTTCAAAACTGCAAGGTGCAAGAATCCATTAAAAAAACTCCTAATAATAAAATAATAACTCTCCAAATAATCCATTCACATAGGAAATTTTGAGAAACAACATTAAGAGTAATTTTCATATAGATGTTATTTAATTTAAACATAATTTCACGACAAATAAGCATCTCTGAGGCGATAAACATCAATACATCAGCAAAAAGTTTTGCACTGTCAACAAAATGGCAATCAGATTACTGAATCAAGTAGAAGCACACAGTTAAGCAAAATAATTCAACAGAGAAGACCCATTCAAAAACCATAACAGAATTCAATCACAACGGAGATCAAATTTCATGAGCTCCATAGCTCACAAGTAATCGAAACATCAAAATCAGTGCCACGAACAAAAAAATCCTTCAAACCAATCCCCCGAAACGAAAGAGGAGAAAAAAAATCTCAGCAAATCCCAAGCACATTATTCGATCAAAAGAAAAGAGCTCATAGCAGCATAAACCCAATTCGCATAATACAATGATGCGACAATAAACGAAAAAAAAACATACCTTCCTTGAAGCAACCCAATTGACAAGCAGCAATGGAAAGCAGAGAAAAATGAGAGTGAAGAAAGAGAGAACAGGAAGCGAATTAGGAGACAGTAGACGATTGAGTGGGTGGATAGAAGCGAATATAGAGATAGAGAGATATTGATGCGAGGAGGAGGGTGAAGACAAGGACGAGAGGAAAAGAGAGATATAATTTGTTGCAAGTATGTATATTTAGGGTTAGCGTTTGGATGATGGGGGGTGGGGTGGGGTGGGTGATGAGGGGGTCGGTCGCTATAGTACTAGTAGTGGTAGTAAAGGGAAAGAAGACTCCCAAAATCTTCTCCATTTTTTTTCTCTTAATTCACCCTGAGCTTCTGTTTTGTTGGATCGCTGTCTTGCTGACCCGACTCGCCGAGTTGACCCGCCCCCTTCTCGTTCTCTTCTTATTCCTCTCTCTCTCTCTTTCTCTCTCTCTCTCTCTCTCTACACTACTGTCCTATTACTGTTTGTTTTCCCTCCTCTTCACTCTTCAGCTCTTCTTCTACGCGGCTTGGTCATGCTGCAACTATCTGCGCATGTTAGACGCTGCTCACTACTCCGTTTACGTTAGCCCGCAATCCTACCTCCACATGTCAATCACAAAATGCTTACAATATTTTACTCTTTGTCTTAAAAAATTATACTAATTTTTTTTTTTTTACATTGTAAATTCATATAATAAATAATACGGAGTATATATTAGTCGTCAATAATTTATAATTTGCTAGGAATTTACTATCTATCCACCATATATCATTTACTTTTCCTAAATAGTCATGTATTCCATTAGGGTAAACTTTAGTAACGAAATATTTCTTTAATTATTTATTATTCTTAACTTACTCATTAATTTTCATAAAGAATGTCATATATTATAAATGTGTTAAAGTGTATTAAAAAATACAATATAAAATTTGTCAATTAATTAGTCAAACTATATATATAATATTCAAAGTTAAGCATGAATAGTGCAGTCATTATAGTCTTGCATTTTGTGGCGATCGACGGTCTCGATCTGCGATGCTTGGGGTCACGTGGGGGTGTGCATATGTGGGATTTAGTCTCACTGTATGTTCTAGTTGGTAACCATGAGTATGCACCAGAATACTAACACACACACATATATGTGCGTGTGTGTAATCACAAATGATATATTTAAATGTAAGGAACTCGATTCAAGTAAAATAGTGTTTGATCACGACATTCGAATGTATGCTATCAGCCTATCATTCTACAAATCAATTCCTGGTATACTATTTCAAATGTTATTGTCAAATATGGGCGACTTAACTACAAAGTTGTTGAGCATAAATACAACTAAACCTGGACTTTAAACTCGTGATATCAAAGTATGAGAATCATGTTATACTTGTTTTATTTTTTTAGGCAATGAGAGATACGACCAATTAGTACATAACGGTGTGCACTGGTTAAACCATACTTTTGTATAACAACTCACAAACAATATTGGAAAAGTAAATTACACTAAATAGAAACTCTACAATGAGTTCGACTAAGAGAGTGTCGATAAAAATCAAATAATTATATTCCAGTCACTTAAACATCTCGATGTTGGCAAATTGAATGCTTTCAAACAGTCGAATAATTTATTGGGTGATTCCACACGTACTCCCAATTCTTATTCCTATTTTATATTCCCTTAATTTGGCATGCTTTGATTGCTCAATTTAATAGGGGCCATAATATTTATCCATTTTTTTTTTAATTCCTCCAAACAAATTTAAACACAAGTGAGAATAAAAGTCGAGACTAAATTTTTGAGACAACATGAAGTATTTTTCTAATTTATTTGGTATTTTATTAAAAAAGAATATACTCCTTATTTTATTTGGCTGGTATAATTAACAAATGTATACAATAGAGTTTTTAAGTTTCACTACATAATGCCACAGCCGAAAATAATTTATTTTATGATGATTGAAATACCAATGGGTCGTTTACTTCATTTTTTATGTTTTTCCATTTCCAATTTTTCATTTCTCCAATTTTCCATTTTTCCTTTTCCATTCCTCCAGTATTCCATTTCTCCAATTTTCCAATTTTCTCAAATTTCTTCATTTCTTTAGTTTTAGTATATAGTTTGATTACAAAACAAAATACTAAAAACTTCATTAAATACAATCATCCCATATAACATTTGTATATTTATACAATAATAATAATAATAATAATAATAATAAAGATAATAATAAAAATAATAATAATAATAAAAGATAATAATAATAATAACAATAATAACAACAACACTAATAAAGATATTAACAATAACAATAATAATAATAAAAGATAATAATAATAACACTAATAAAGATATTAACAAAGGCCGCTGGCTGCAAAGGGAATTCGCGCTAAGGAAAACTGCTCCAGCATGATTCGAACATGGGACCTTGGGCAGGGAAAAGCGCTGGCTGCAAAGGGAATTCACGCTAAGGAAAACTGCTCCAGCATGATTCGAACATGGGACCTTGGGCAGGGAAAAGCACTGTACACCCGTTCAATTTCCATTTGGAAGAATGGAGAACTGAATTTTGATTCTCTCTAAAATTCTATAGAAATGGAAGGATGGAGATAAATAATTGATTTTAGTAAAAAAAATTTCCATTTTTCATTTTTCCACTTTCCCAATTATTCATTTTTTTTGGAAAATCTTCCATAAGTTACTAAACAACCCCAAGCGATTTGTAATTAGGGTTTATACAGATTCCAGACAAGACAGTCCAATTGCTATTTTAGGGTTTCAGATTTCTCGGTGGTCACCCGAAATACAGAACTATGTCGAAGAGAAAGTTCGGATTCGATGGCTTTGGTATTAATCGACAGTCAACATACAACTTCGAGCGAGCGGAAGCTCCTCAGCGTCTCTATGTACCGCCCTCGTCCCGTTCCGGTGGTGGTCACGACAATTACGAAGATACTGACTTGGATAATATTGATTACGATGAACGAGATGGCGACGAAGACAACAATAATGATGTCAACGGTGGCAGTGGTGGTGCCGACGATGAAATCGACCCTCTGGATGCGTTTATGGAGGGCATTCACGAAGAGATGAAGGCAGCGCCGCCTCCGAAGCCCAAGGAAAAGTTAGACAAGTACAAGGATGATATTGAGGATGATCCCATGGAGAGTTTTCTGAAAGCGAAGAAGGATATAGGGTTGCAATTGGCTGCGGAGGCTCTTAACGCTGGATATAACTCGGATGAGGAGGTTTATGCCGCAGCCAAGGCTGTGGACGCAGGGCTCGTCGAGTATGATTCCGATGATAATCCTATAGTTCTTGACAAGAAAAAGATAGAGCCGATTCCTGCTCTGGATCATAGCTCAATTGATTATGAGCCATTCAACAAGGACTTCTACGAGGAAAATCCCTCTATTTCAGGTACCTGTTCCTTTGATTATTTTCTGTATATATATGCAGTTTGATAAAGTTTAAAGTGTGCTTTTTTTTTTTTTCCTTTTTTTTTTTTTTCACTTTAACCTTGAATGTAATTAAATGCTTGAATATTAAGTGAGAAAGAACATGCAAAGAAAATATTTGAGTTATTTGTATAATTTACTGTATTGGTTTCTCAATAACGAGCATCTTATCGAAATTAATTTATACATCCAAAGTTGGGTGCAAGTTGTTGTATTATCCTTGCCTTTGTTTCATTTCATTTTTGGTTTCCCCCAAAATGCAATTACCTTGTCAGAACCTTGTCCATTTATTGTCAACTGCCTATGGTCATAGCTGTTATCTTTTCATGCTGGTATCCTATTTCATTGTCTTTTCAGTACCTTTTTTTATTTTGTATTTTAAAAATATTTTTAAGTAATCACTTTTGTCCACTCTCTTTAGGCATGAGTGAACAGGAGGTTATTGAGTATAGGAATAGCTTGGCTATTCGTGTCTCAGGCTTTGATGTCCCAAGACCAGTCAAGACATTTGAAGATTGTGGGTTTTCTGTTGAGCTATTGAAAGCAATTTCGAAACAAGCATATGAAAAACCTACACCAATACAGTGCCAGGCTTTACCAATTGCCCTTTCTGGGAGGGACATCATTGGTATTGCTAAGACTGGTTCTGGTAAGACTGCTGCATTTGTGCTGCCATTGATGGTGCATATTATGGATCAACCTGAACTTGAGAAAGAAGAAGGTCCTATTGGAGTAATATGTGCACCCACTAGGGAACTAGCACACCAAATATATGTGGAGACTAAGAAATTTGCAAAGTCTCATGGTATACGTGTCTCTGCTGTTTATGGTGGAATGTCTAAACTAGAACAATTTAAGGAATTGAAGGCAGGATGTGAGATTGTTGTTGCTACTCCTGGGAGATTGATTGACATGATTAAAATGAAGGCTGTGACAATGACGAGGGCAACTTACCTAGTGCTTGACGAGGCTGATCGGATGTTTGACCTTGGTTTTGAACCACAGATAAGATCAATAGTTGGTCAAATTAGGCCAGATCGTCAAACATTACTCTTTTCAGCAACCATGCCACGTAAAGTTGAAAAGCTAGCAAGGGAGATTCTTTCTGATCCTGTACGTGTCACAGTAGGTGAGATTGGAATGGCAAATGAGGATATTACCCAAGTGGTTCAAGTAATTCCTTCTGATGCTGAGAAGTTGCCTTGGCTTCTTGAGAAGCTTCCTGGTCTGATTGATGATGGTGACGTTCTTGTATTTGCTTCCAAAAAGGCCACAGTGGATGAGATTGAATCGCAACTAGTTCAAATGGGTTTTAAAGTTGCAGCTCTTCACGGTGACAAGGATCAAGCTTCTCGTATGGAGATATTGCAGAAATTTAAATCCGGAATTTATCATGTGCTTATTGCTACTGATGTTGCTGCTCGTGGTCTTGACATCAAGTCAATTAAGTCAGTGGTTAATTTTGATGTTGCTAAAGACATGGATATGCATGTTCATAGAATTGGGAGAACAGGCCGTGCTGGTGATAAAGATGGGACTGCATACACCCTTATTACTCAAAAAGAGGCACGTTTTGCTGGAGAATTAGTCAACAGTTTGGTTACTGCTGGTCAAAATGTGCCGGCGGAACTGATGGACCTTGCAATGAAGGTAGTCTGCTACCTTGTGTGTATATACTCAAGTTAATACCCTAACTGCATACTTGTTAACTGTATCATAAGAAAATCTTTATTTATAGCCTCTCATTCATTATACTTTTGTATTGTGGATCTCCCTTAAGTCTTAAAAGAACTTGTTTTTCTAATGATTGGCACTTGCACTTTAAATAATTAGGATGGAAGATTTCGTTCCAAACGTGATGCACGGAAAGGAGGTATGAATTTATTTTTCATAATATTTAGTGATTGGCTCTGCAAAAAATCGGTAAATAATTTCAGATAAAATTGGCAGAGTAAGAAATTATTTTGTGTGGAAGTACTCATGAATTCATAGTGAAGATCTTCATGAATAATATTTTAGCTTTGGCAGGTGGAAAGAGGGCGAAAGGAAGGGGAGGCAGTGGTCGAGGTGTGCGGGGCGTGGATTATGGTCTGGGTATTGGATACAGTGCAGAATCAAGTAATCCTTCAACTACCACTGTTCCAAGCCGTTCTGCAGCAGTAAATTCACTAAGAACTGGGATGATGGCACAGTTTAAGAGCAACTTTGTTGCTGCCTCATCAAATCTCCAAAATCAGGCGTTAGGTAATAGTTCAGGAATGAACCCTAACAAGAAAATGGCACTGCCAGGCTTTGTATCTGGGGGAACAATAGGTGGTGACATAAACGCTTCCCGGACTAGTTCAACTAGTAATGCTGCAACATCTGTTCATAAATCGAGAGAAGATGCTAGCCACTTGAGCTCAGGAAGGTCAGTTCTTCTTACTCTCTGTTTGGACTGCAATCATTTCATCTCTTCTCACTTTCTTCACAAGAATACTTCATCACCATCATCACCATCATCATCATTTTTGCAGCTCTAAAGATAGGCAGAGAGAAAGGAGGCGACCTTCTGGTTGGGACCGTTGATTTGTTTCTTTGGCAGCTCATTTATATTTATACTGGATGACCAAATCCGCTTGTGTAAACTTGAATAGTCCTAAGTTAGGTGAAAGTTTTATCTCATTGTCTGTAATGATTCTGTTTGCCCAAATTGCTCATCTTGGTTTATGTGCCCTTGTTCCCATTTCTAGTCTGTGGTCTTAATTTTTATTGTATAGATAAATAGATAGATGATATTATGTGCCCTTGTTCCCACTCCATTTACCCCAGTCTTGCCCCATCCTCTTTTTAGATTACCTCTTAATATCTGTTGACATGTCATTGTTCTATAGGACTCTCTTTTTTAATTTAACTATTGTATATATGTTTTAATAATTTTTTTAGTTGATTAACTAGTGAATATAAATAATACGGAGTAATAAACAAGCTGTGTGTGTGTGTGGTTCATAGATAATGTCACTCTTGAAGGTGAATGTTTAAGCTAAAATTAAGTAGGAATATGCCCTTGTACCATTTTGCTATACTATTTAGTGGTCAAATTATTATTATCTTAGTTTACATTATTTAATGTTTGTTTATAATTTTTAAATTTGGTATGTTATGTTTAATTGTATTTTTAAATTTGATATACTAATGCGATATTAAATATTATGAAAATTAAATTGTAAATGGAACGAGACACAAAATGAGGCAAAGGGGGAGGGAGTGCATGTAGTTTTTAGCTCCACCAGGAAACTAGGAATATAGATTCATCTTTTGATGAAAAGGAAAGTTGTTGGTTTAGGTTGATAAAGGAAAGATAGCGTTTCCTGGTGTGGTGAGGTTGTCCACTTGGCATTTGAACTTTGAAGTGCATTGCACTTGAGTAATGACTCACCAAATCAAGATAGAATTATACTACATATACATTGAAGCTAAGAGAAAGTTGTAGAATGTGGAGAGGAGAGTGTGTGTGACACTCTCACTCACGCCTTTGGACACCTTAATGCATCTTCCTTCCGTTTAATGGCGTTTGGGCATATCTCGAGGCAAGGTTCCTTTACAGTGTCATCATCATGGGGTGGCAGGATCCCAAACTTGAACTGCCACAAAAAAATAAAAAAATTACACAACTAACATTGGTTGTTGGGGGCAGGGGGAGTTGTGCAGCAAAATTGAAAAAAGAAAAATACCTGGCAGCTATAGTCACTGAACTTTGGCTCCATAAGCAAAGGAACTCCCATACAATCCTTAAAGAAAGCCTAAAAGAGAGAGTGAAATGAAACTTAACTTAGACATCCAAGGTTGATTAATGAAAGTGAAATTAATGAGTGACTAGACCTACCTGTGTAGGGAGCTTACATGTATTGATACATATACCCACGCATTTGCTCTCTTCTAAATACTTGCATCTCTCTACAAACACCTGGTGCACAAGTAATTGAATTTGAAGCCATAAAAACAGAACAGAAATGTTAAGGGCAGGGCAGGGCAATGGAATAAAGAGACAAGGCACCCACCCCACTCATCCAGGAGGATCCGTTAGGAAGATCCACAGAGTTGACTGTGCAAGGACCCATGAGCCATTTGCAAGATAATGCCGTCACTCTTGCTACATCAAGGGAGCAAACACATTCAACAACTAACTGGTGGTGAGTTGTATGTATGTATGTATGTATGTATTAATATTAATATTAAGAAGAAGAAGAAGATGATGATGAAGAAGAAGGATTGAACTGACCTACCATCACGGCCGCAACTCTCCCTCCGGCTAAAGGTGCAATAAGCATTTTATAGAGATCTAACAGCCAAGGAGGAAAGAGTGATTGCAATATACGGACCTGCCAAGCCAAGCCAAGCCATACACATACATATCTACTTAGCAAGCAAACAAGTATTTGCCCAATTCATCTCATCTAAACCCTAAAACATATACATACATACATACAGCGGCTTCTCTTGTTTCAGAATTGCTTCGACCAATCACAAGACGGTTGGCAACTTCAATTAGTCCATCATATCCAGGCTTGTCGGAGTCCCATCCCGACTCCTGTGAAACACACGTACAAGATGAGATAGCAATCCTTTGTTTCAGATGCAGTAGGTAGGTTTGGAAGGAAATGTTAGGGACTCGATCGCGATCGCGATCGCTCACCTGGACCATTTTGCTACGGAACAAATGAAGGAAGAGGTTATCCAGGGGGCCGGGCTTGTATTCACTTCTGGCGCCTGCATCTGTCTGCCGGAAGGAATTGCAACAGAATATATAAATTGTCCTAGTAGTAGTAGTCAATTGCAACAGTGAAAATAAATAAAATGGATTAAGAAGATGGGAAATTACCGGCAGGGGTTTGGAGGAACAGAAAACTCCAACAGTTGGATGCCGGAGACTAGTGTTAGTGTTAGTGTTAGGTCGACGGGGAGGCGGATGCGGAGGCCAAGCTAAGTGAGGTGGGCGAACCAGAGCCAGAGCCAGAGCCATAGCAATCTGCTGCACTCTAATTTCTATGCTCAAATTAATCTTTTACCCCTCACCACTCATCAGTCATCACTCATCAAGGGGCTTTTCTTTTTATTTTATATATATTTGCTTGCCAGTTGCCATCACCATACGGTCCATAACCATCTTTTATATATGTTCAGCCTAGCGCTAATCATTTTTGCTTCCATTCTTCAAAATTTGAACCAAAATTAAAAAATAAAAATTAGTGTACCAAAATTAATAAGATCCCAAAAGTCATGGAACTAAAAATAATATTAAATCAACTGATAATACAGACTATCACTTGAGTTACCAATTTATCCCTCAAACAAGGCATCTGGCAAGATTTAGTTGCCAATTTGACCAGAATTATCAATAATGATTAAAACAAATGAACTTATATATCAAAATTAAGAAATTAAAAGTTATACACTCAAAATAATAATACTTCAATAGTAGTGGGACCAAAAGTAAAATTAATTCTAAGAAAATACTCTAAAGCAATTTAGATATGTTTACTCCAAATCTTCTTTTTCTTTTAATTGCCCGCTGGCATCAAGTCACCACTCAATACAATGACAGACTAATAACAGTAACAACCTCTGTAAATAGTAAATAGATTATTCTAATCAAAAACCCAATACACAACACTCCTACTTGGTTTATAGTTTCAGGACAGATGACTAATAACATAGTGTAAAAATGTGTGATTTGCTGCCTGCCTATCTCAAAGATTGTCCATAGGCGTAAAAGGGACTCCTCCCTTGCTTCTTGAGACTCTATGCCCGATAAAAACAGACAGGCAGAAAGCCACTACAGAAAACAGAAGAGAGAAGGCTGTGGCTGCATCCCAAGGGCTCCTCCTTCCAGCCTCCTCCACAGCCTTAGAACTACTACTGCCTGTCCCTGCCATTATGTCCAGCGATATCCAGTCGCAGCTTATCCATGCCAAGGTTTCCCATCAACAGGGTACCATAGAGCTGCAGAAACCTTACTTGAATTCCCAATTCTGAACTGGGCATCCTGCACCACCCCAACTACAACTAATTCTTTGACCAAAATTTATAAATCTAACAATTAAACACACACAGGTTCAACAACTCAAGATACGAGCATAAACCTCGTTTACCTGTTGCAGGCGATCCATTGTTGTCAAAGGCCTAGAGAATTCAAAGTAATATGTTCCTGATTCAGCATTTGATGCATAGGGGCTGTCTTCCTTAACAAAACCTGTTTGTTTTGAGCAGGTATTTTATCACGTTGAGAAATAGTAAAATAGCGCTGGAAGTTCTAGCAATGGGCAGCTAGGCAAAGGAAAATTAGATAGCTAATTAATATTCATTACTTACTATAAATGCCACAACAAGAATTAGAATCTTTCTATAAAAAGATGTAGTACACACACACAGAAATCAATATAATAAGAGGAGGGCATAGGATACAGTAATAGAGGAAGAGCACTGCTTAACGACTAACTAGGCACATCCTAGTTTTATAAAAGCAAATTTGCTTCTTGGAGAAAGACTATAAAAAAATATGGCTACATTCCCTAATCAATCTAACACTTTAAAGACATTCAGCAATGAAGAATATGTCACCCACCCACCATATGATAAATATAAAATTGTAAAACTTTTTTTTTTTTTTTTTTTTTTTACAAAATGATTATAAATCTCCATCATAAGTTATTAACAACTACTAATAGATTAGCCTAGTACTCTAGTAGATACATGACATGAGTGGAATTTAAGAAGCAAGAGAAGTAGTAGAAAGGGAAAAAGTTGGTACCCGAGTGACTAGTCAGGCTGCTGTGCCACCATGCACCTTTCCAATCATTCTGCGCACTAGAATCATTTGCTGATTGGAAACAAAATAGAAAGGTGCAGCACCAAAACAATTAAAATATGAAGCAAAAACTTGGTTACTGTAACTTAATATAAATGCAGATTCCACCCACCAGCTGGAATCCTTAATACGGAGTATATAATTTGAAACTAAATGCAGGTCCAATCCAAGGAGTTTGAGTGAGATAAAATAATTTTAGTCAAAATTTATGCACAGAAACAAAAGCTCTTGAATGGGAAAATTGAATCATACATACCTGAAGGACCAATACCATCTAAGTATCTGCAGTGAGGATTCCATGCATAAACATCAACCAAATGACCAAACCTGTTGAGTAGTAGCAATAAACATAAGCTTAACTTGTTAACTAGCGCAATAATATTAGTTAGACTGGTCGACATGCTTTAGTACAAGGGAGAGAAGTAAGTATTGGCTTACCTGCCTCCCCCATTCCCTGCAGTGTTATCTACTGGATTGCCTCCATACAGCCGGCCTGGAATAGCATTTCCTATTGAGAAGTGCATTATGTCAACTTCGTGGCCATGGCAAGTCTTGCTTGAGCAAGTATCCGGTTCTTGTTCACACCCACCCATCTTACAATGTATACATTTCTCAGATCAATAATAATATGCAGTTGATAAGTAAAGAAAGAGAGAAAGTGGGGAAAAGGCTACTCTACTCACTCTATGATAAGTTGCATTATCCCCAATTGGGAACATGAGAGCTACAGAAGGGCATTTTGTATTGTCCCTGCAGCATCAAATCAAACACAAGGAAGGGTCTGTTTAGCCATGTATATCAGAAACTGAAACTCTAGACAAGCCAAACCAATTTATTCTTAAATCCCGGGCGGGCAGGCACAGCGATAACTTTGTTCTAATCTCTCTAGTCTCTCCTACATTACATAAGATTCATTCATTCACACCCGTCAGTATAAGCATAATTCCCGTCGACTTGCAACATAAAGAATACATCTTTCCCATCGTGCAGCGCCTACGAAAATAGATAGGTGAGAGAGAAATCGAGATCTAGAAATCGGAAAAAGAATCGTCAAAGGCATCTTATTATTATTCCAATAATGAAGTGAGCAGGGCAGGGCAGTGATGTAGGTACCTTGATGGTCATCTTGCCGCCATTGTACTCCTCATCAGCATCTGGGTCTAATGCGGGTAAAAGGGAAAACTGAGACCCACCAACGTCCTTCCAATCATCGACATGGCCGTCGAGGGTGACTATCCCGGGTCGGAACTGGGCCTGGAGTCGGATCTCGGGGTTTGAGTCGCAGCTCCAGTCGCCGGACTCTTGGTGCGAGCTCACTTGTGCTAAGCTCAATAATGATAGAACAGCGAGTGCAGGAAACATTGCTGGGTAAGCAGTTAAGCACAGGGAGGGTGGGCGTAGAGGGAAGACGAAATGAGACTTTTCTTATTGATTTTATTTTATAGACGACTTTTCTTTCGTAGGTGCGCCAAGTTTGACTTGTAAAATTGATACGGAGTATTTTAATTTGAGATAGAAAATTAGTACATGTATTACGTTCTCTCTCTCTTTATTTATTTATTTATTATAGAGTTATTACATTGTCATTGTTTGCAAATAAAAGTAAGTTTGTATGCACATCTATTTTGTTTGAATTAAGAACATGTCGTATATGTATAATTAGTTGATAGTAACGGTATAATTTGTCATGAGTAATGAAAAGATGAAAAACGAAATTTAAGTGAGTAGGTAATGGTATTGATGTGATGTGATGGATGAATAGGCCGGTGGGGGCATTATTGGGCATATTACAATACATATATGTATATATAATTGAATTGATACACCGTAGCAGCTATTCGCTATTGGCTATTTCAAATACAAGTTGAAACAAAAAAGCAAGATCCGATCCAGGAGCGTAATCGAAGCGGGTAGCTGGTAGTTACATGCAGTGGAGTATATACAATTTGTACCTCCATACATATCATCATCATCAGGTCATAGAATTGAAGTAGAAGAAGGAGGAGGCCGGAGGGAGGGAGGGAGTTTAAATAAATAAATCTGCTGACAATACATGCAATTTACCTCCCTGATGTTTGCGAAAATGCATTGCCGTCAAACCCATCGTCGCTCCCAAGGCTCAACGTATTTCTGTGCATAGCCATAAGGCTGTGCTGATCAATTACCTCCTCGCTCGCTTCCTCTTCTTCTCCTTCATTGGGAGTAGATGCTTTGGACTTGCTTCTCTTATCCCCGTGCTTTGCAGGTGGGCTGTCTTGCTGTTGTTGAAGTGCAAACTCAAGGTTCCACAGCACGTCTCCCATGGAAGGCCTGTCCGTCCCGTGATCTGCCAAGCATTTCACCGCCGTCTCTGAGAATTTCTTCAGGCTTTCTGGTTTGATCTCTGGTTTGATCTGAGGGTCCACTATCTCCTCTAACGTCCCTTTCCTGTAGCAACTCAACGCCCAATCCGCAAGACTAACCTGCTCCTTGGGAAGACTTGGATTGAGTGCCGGCCTGGAGCACAATACCTCAAAAAGAACAACCCCGAATGAGTAGACGTCTGATTTTTCTGTGAGTTGTTGCCTTCTGAAATACTCAGGATCCAGGTATCCGAAGCTGCCCTTCACCACTGTACTCACGTGGCCTTTGTTCATATCTGGACCCGTTTTGGACAGCCCGAAATCTGAAACCTTAGCCACCCACTTGTCGTCCAAAAGAATGTTGGTGGTCTTGACGTCCCGGTGAATGATGGTGTATTTTGCCCCTGTATGAAGGTAATGCAGACCTCTGGCCGCACCGATGCATAATTCTAGCCTCTGCTTCCAACACAAACTCTTATTATCGCTACCCCCCTTGTTGTAGAGATGTTCTCTTAAGGTTCCCAGCCCCATGTAGTCGTATACCAATGCCATTTCATTATCTTCCTCGCAGAAGCCAATCAAGGACACCAGATGCCGGTGTCTTAGCTTGGACAACATCTCAACTTCTGTTTGGAATTCATGCACGCCTTGCTCTGACGACGGATTCGATCTCTTGATCGCCACTTTGACGTCCCCGTCTATCACCCCTTTGTACACCTTCCCGAAGCCTCCCACCCCAATCACATTTGACTCGTCAAAATTCTTGGTGGCTTGTTTGATTTCCGCCAGCGAGAAATACCTGCAGTTAGATGCGGCGTCTGAGGAAATGGTGGTCCCGCTGTGGCTCCCTGATTTGCTCCTGGAAGAAGCCCCCCGAGAATTCCCATAAACTGGGAGCCAGCTAGTTGAATCTCCTCCTCCGGGCACTCTCTTCTTTCTGTTATACGCAACCAAGCACAAGGCCGCGGCGAGACCAACAGCGGCTGCTCCTCCCGTAGCTCCGCCTATGACGGCAGTGGTGTTGAATGCGGAAGAGGGGGCGTATCGGACTTGCTGATCCTCTTCTAGCCGATACTTTCTCATCATGTCTGACATTGTGGGATTAGGAGCCGCCAGGTTCTTTGCAGAGCCGGAGATTTTGAATATCTCAATCCCGCTGAGATAAGCGTCCGCGTAGAAGGACGCTTCAGTGGCTGGATGCAGAGCTACCCAGAGCAGATATTTAGCATCATCGTCACCGCCCCGGTCTTTGATGTTTACTAAGTAATTTCTTACCACGGGGACCCCAAGTCGATTGCCGGCTATAGCAACCGGATCGATGTTTTCGTCTGCTGTTCGGTTGTTTAAGAACATGGTAAAAACTACCTCGTTTGGCCTGGTGATGTTCATCATGGTGTCGCACCAATGGAACCTCATAAGATAGGAGTAATTGAGATCCACCCGAAATGTCCAGGTGAGGTTATACTTGTCGTTGAGATTTTCATTGGGACCCATGGACCTGTATGACTTGTAGATATCAACGGGTGCAACGTAGGTGGGGATATCTCCGTAGTCAACCTTTCTGAAACCTCCGCCGGTTACACCGCCGATACCTCCATACAGGAAAGGACTATCCTCGTACCACTGACGCATTAGGCCGCCGGAATCATTGGTGGGAAGAATGTATTGACCCCCGACGTTGATCCTGTACATGGTCTCTAGTTGTTTGTCGGCCACGGACAGGGTCTGATCCAGAAACCCAGCCATGAAAATGTCGCCAATGCCAAATATATCGGGAGATGGGATGAGCTCGATAGCGTTGACAAAGGCGAAGGAGTCGGAGTCGGAGTCGGAGGAGGGCTTGAAGGTGAGTTCCATGTTGGGGGAGGAAGTTAGAAAATATTCCTTCACGATATAGGCCTGAGTGAGGGCCTCGGCGGTGAGGTAGGCACTGAAGTTTTTGAGGAGAGTAACAGAGCCCACGGATGCATCGAAAAAGGATTTGGAAATATCAACGCCGGGATAGGTGGATGGGTAGAAATAAAGCCTAAGCAAAGTCCGATTGGTGGAGGCGGAGAATTTGGTAGGGAATTTGTAGGAGGCCTGTGACTTAAAAATTCTAGCGGACATATACGGGATCACGGAAGGAAGCGAGGGGTCTTGAATCTCAGCGGTGGCTGCCGTTCCTTTATCACCGGATCCCAAATATTTGGCATCGGGTTCCCATTTGCGCCCCGCGTCTTCGTCAACCCCACCCTCCGCAGACCCGCATGCCAAAAGCAAGTGTTGTTTAGAATTGGCACCTGCCGCCGCCGCCGCCGCCGCACATTCGGTGGAATCAAACAAAACCACCGCGGAATAAAACAACAACAATAAAACACCACCACTCCTCCCGCTTCTTTGCATACTTGCGGCAGGCAGGCAGGCAGGCAGCCAAGCGTTCGTTGCAGATTAGATTAGTATTATATATTGGGGATGAATCAATCAATCCAAACGCAATATTGATATTAATGGCGTACAGGAACAACACAAACACTATATATATACATATAATATATATCGACGATTCCCGCCTGTACGCCTCTCTCAACTTCTCCTATCCCCCCAAGGCTATATATTATATTATATTATTATTTTGTTGTTTTTAGCCTTCCTGTGTTCAACATCCATGGAAGGAAGGAAGGAAGGGTTCAAGGAGATGATGAGGCGACAGGGAAAGGGGGATTTTTCTTGCGTTTTCCAATCTTTAGCCTTTCTTCCTCCTCTGAATTGGGGCATCAGGTTGTTGCCAATGAACGGACAAGAGTAAATATTGCACCATTCATTCATTTACTTATATTTATTTATATTAATTATATATGTATGCCACTCCTCCTTCAATTTCTTCTTCTTTAATGTTTTGTCTGCTGATTTATTTGGTTGATTAATATGAGTTTTGCAGTTGCTTTCAAAATAAAATTAAAATTATTTGTTATTATTTATTTTTATCTTCACCCCATAATCACACTCATAACCTTCCAGTATTGAATTATGTTATACCCACTCGCCCACCACTTTCGAACCGTCTCCTTTATTTATATATACTTCATGTAGTGTATTACACTGGGGCTTATTGTAATGCGCGCGGCACTTTGCTACACTTTTCCGATGTTTGCTACACCTTCCCGAACTTTTCTAGGAGTTGTACATAGCTTCCTATTTGGCTCCAAAATGAAATAGCTACAGTATTTGACTCCAAAATCCCGCCCAAATGAACAGTGCATGTTTTGTCTGTAGCTGACCACGCCGTTTCTTCTTTTTCTCCTTTGTTTTTGAGCTGCGAATTAAATATTCCATTTCCGTCCGTTTTGCAGGCCAACTTGGTCAAGCTTACTGTGTAAGCTTCACAAAATAGGGGAGTGGCCTACAAAGTGAGCTGGTATAGAGATAGACTTAGGTGGCGTGTGAAATGACCTTAAGAGCATCCATATCAATGGATCTTTTGGGGTTTTTAGAACAGTGTATGATGATTTGGAAAAATGAGAAGTTAAGAGAGAGAAGAATTAAGTTGTTCTGCTGCAAATATGGGTTATTGGAACAGTGTAAATAAGCATAAAAGAAACGAAATTACGCGCGTTTTGGGCACCGCAACGCCCAGCGGGGCGCGTGCAGTGCACGCGCCCGCTGGGGCGTTGCTTATCCATCTGATATTTCCTTTTTAATTGTCCTTTGAGTCAGACCATCATTAATGCAGTCACTTTTTGCTTTGTTTTTATTTTTCTTTCATTTTGTTTTTACTCCCTCTCTCTCCTAGGTGTAACATAAATTACCGTTGGCTGATGGTGATGCTCTAAGAGGGTATGGGGCTACTGATTTGTGTCCTTATTAATGTTAGCTATTTTTTTATATTATTTTTTCAAAAAGTTCCACTTTATTAGTGTCCTTGATTATGAGTGTGTAGTTCTCCTATGCTGCATTGTGCATAGTGCAGCACAAGTCTTAAAATATAGACTACAGACTTTTGAAGTTTCCAAGAAAAAGACTGTTGGAGTTTCCTTTGCGTATTGAGGAAGGTATAGAGCTCTATATATGCCTTCCATTTATTAGTTCCCGAGTACACTCCTTTATCTTCAATCAATTCTTGAACCAACATAGCACAAGCTTTTGATAGTTCATTGTTTCGTAATCCGATTGCTCCATTGTACATGCCCTGCATTGAAATACCACATTTACATTGAAGCCAAGGAAGCCAAAGGTAATAACTCATCAATTCGAAACTCTATTTCAATTTAGAGTATGCACTTCTTCCATTTTTTTTTTGTTTCTCAATTGTTTTGGTGGAGGGGGAGGGGTGAGAATGGGGCAAGCAATTGTATGGAAACACATGTTAAGAAAAGCTTATACAAATTAGAAAAGCTTATATAAGCCGTTTTTAAGGATTTCAACAGCATACCAAGCAATATATTGCCATTGACACCTGAAGAACATATTATGATCATAATAGCAATGAAACTCAAATTAAGTAAGTGCCTTAAATATATTATTTGCTTTTTTTTTTCTTTATTTTCGTTTTCTTAAAATTGCTAACAGAAAGATTGATAACATATCAGAAAGTTCATATGCAGTTGCACCTGAAGCCACTACTGATGTTTCTCTCATTGACTAGAGGTTTATCTCTATCTAAACATTCAAAAAAAAAAATAATCATAAAATGATAAAAATACCAGGTATTACTTTTCAAAAAAAAAAATACCAAGTATTACGGAGTACTTACCATAGAAGCAATTAAGCAAACATTGTTCAACCGGTAAGTTTACTCCTAATTTATGCATACAATTTTCAAGGAAATTTACTTATTAAAAAAATCACACTATTAATTTTATTTTTTGAGTATATTAAACCTTCAATTTGACAAAATCAGTAATATATCAAAATAGCAGCTTCAACTTCCAGATTCCATTTATGAAAGCATTGAACATCAAAGACGAAAAAGAAGAAAGTTATTGATATAAACTCAGATGAGTTTATCTCCACAGCCGTAATCAAGTGAAAGAAGAAGCTGAAACAGAAATACATACCAGTGCACGGTTGGGGAAGCGGCGGCGGTTGGCAGAGCAAGCAATGGCGGAGTAAATCAGGAACATAAATTAAAAATTGAAAAAATGGAAATCAAAATGAATATTTCAAGAACAAACAACTGTAGCCGTTCAATTTGCAGTGGGTGAGGAGAGGCGTCGGCGGGTAGCGGCTGGAATCTGAACTGGCGGTCGACGATGGATCTCGGGGTGCGTGACCGGCTGCCTGAAGCTTTAGCATGAGGTCGATGTGGTGAGTGCTGCTGTGACTCCGGTGAGGCAAAGGACTGGGACGTTGGACAGAGAGACTGCAGATCGGTTATGGGACTGAGAGATTGAGGGCGTGAGTGTAAGGATGTGGAAGTGAGGGGGAAAAAAGAAGCGGTGGGCTGCCGGCTGATACAGAAAAAAAGGGGAGATCAGGCTTTATTAGGGCTGGGCACAAATCGGGTCTGGCCCGAAATTCTCGCGGGTTCGACCCGTTCAAGCAAAATCGGGTCGGATTCGACCGTTAACGGGCCGAACCCGAAAAAAAAGGTCTGGCTGCATTTATTCGGTTCGGATTACGGGTTTAGGATTTTTAATTCGAATCCGACCCGAAACCCGAATTACATTAGTATATAAAGGTTTTAGTTTAGGGTTTCACACCTCACTCCTCTCATTTGCGCCGTTCACCCTTCCTCCTTCTCAAATGCTCTCAACTCTCACCTCTCTGCATCTCTGCCTCTCACACGCTCAGACCAGTGCCCTTCACCGGAGTCTTCTTCGTGTCTTCCTGAACGGCAACCACCTCTTCCCTTCTCAGTTCTCAGTCTTCTGACTTCTCACTCCAGTACTCAGGTAGTAGCGGACTAGCAGTAGCCACGCCATCTCCACTCCTACTATCTTCCTCTCCAAGTCTTGGGTAAGTCCCTTCTAACATCATCTACTCATAAGTTATACTCATACAGTCGTACTAAACTCATTTGCTTATTCTTTCACTTTCTGCATAGTAAACCCTACCTAGGAGATCTCCTTCGAGACACAGAGTAACAGGTATACTTTATTGTTTATTGTTTTTTTTTTTTTTCATTTTTACAGAAAATTAAAGTTTGACGGCTTTCTATTTTCTATTTAGGAAACCCTAGATCCGGGAAGATCTCAAATGGTGTGACTGTCTCTGCATCTCTGTCCGTGAAGTAACAGCCTAATAGGTATACTTTACTGCTATTTCTTTTTTCATTTTTTCAAGAAAATAAAGGTTTATGTGCCTATACATATGTCAAGTGTGTATTAATCTATTTACAGTTTTAATATGTGAGTGTATGACTTGTAATGAGTGGGTGACTTTAAATGTGTATGGCTTTGTTTGTTTGTTTGTTTTTTTTTTACGTTTTTTATTTAATTTGTTTGCAGAAAATTTGTTTATTTAATGTTTTTTTGAAGTTTTTATTATTCTTTTAGGGTGTGTGTATGTGATTATATATGATTATGTGTTATATATATATATATATATTTTGTACGATGACTTAGTTTTTTTTTTTTTTTTGGGTTTTGTTTTTTCTTAGAAAATTGAAGTTACATAAAATTTGTTTATGTGTGCTGAGGGTAGATTGCCTGATAGGATTTCTTTTAATTGTTTTTTTTTTGTTATCCAGAATTCTAGTTGTTCCAGAATTCCAGTTGTTCCAGAATTGCAGTTGTAGCATTTTTGTTTTCCATAGTCCAAAGTTCCAGAACTGCTACAAGGTAAGTATCCTCGTCCATACTTCATTATTATGAAATGTGAAAATGTGATTATATGATTGCATGTGAATATATTTTTTAAAGTCTTAAATTTTGCCATTATATGATTGTATGTGAATATAAATTATTAGGACTTATGAATACTTGTTTGTTTACTAGTAGACTAGTAATATGCTTGAATTGTTGTATCTTATGAATTCTATAAATTTATAAATGCTTGTTTGTTTACTAATAGTCTTTCTTAATATATAAATTTTAAAGTTTAACTAAAATATAAATTATAATATAACATGGCATATTCTAGATTCTTAATATATAAATTTTAATGTAATATTCCAGACACCCCCATCATTAACATGTTTCCATAATATGAGTTGATGTGTTCTTTCGGGTCGGTCTTGCCGTTATAACCCTTATTCCCGGGTACTCGCAGGTCAATCGGGTAATGATGGTTCATCACCTCATCAGTGAATGGGTAGCCAATAACGGTGGGGCGGCATTGCTTGGCCGGGGACCCTTCTCGTTTTTCCATCGATTAAAGTCTTTTCGAACTTGATCTAGAATTCTTCGGGGCAAACTGCTGCTACTGCAATTCCCCCCAACTTCGCGGCTTGAGGTGCCGGGAGCTGCTGCTTTCCCCTGAATCGTCTCGGTAGCTAACGGATGGTCGATCGACAAATATCCCCCCTTCTTCGCGAACTCCAAATCACTCCCTTGCCGAGGGCCTTAGTTGTTCGAACACACTCCTTCTCAGGGGAGAGTCAATCTCCGATCTTTCGATCAATCTTTGCCTGGGCCCTACCGGCCGACGAGGCTGGATCGATGGTTTCGGATGCACGGGGTGGGGGGGGAGGGGGGCTCCGCTCTGACTGGACGCGACGAAGCTCTGGTTCCTCGGGATGAGCTCGGTCCGTTTCCATGCGAGCGTTGAGATGTGACCTGAGGTCTTCGTCATCAGTACCAATGTCATTCAGGAAATCCATTCCTTCAGCCTTAGGCTCGTTGAAAAACTCTAGGTAGGGATACATGTCTATGTCGACTATCGTTGGACTAAGCTTTTGTGTCGAGTCCCTACGAACGGCGCAAAAAATGATAAGGTAATTAGCTCGGGAAAAGTGTATATGAATACTGAATACTGATATTATCTAGACCAGAGGTTATTCGACTGTATTATAGATGTTTAGACCGAATCCGACCTCACTCTCTCTTAGACTAGCCTCTCTCCCGATTTGCCAAAAGGTCCCTCTTTTTTGCATTAAATGCCGTATTTATAGCGGGCGCTAGGAGACAAATCTCGGATTACCGGCATGACGAGCACGTGGTGGACATGCACTAGGCAACTGTTAAGTGACTTGGGACCGTCCACGTGGAGTAAGATGACTTCTGCTTACATGGCTACTTGCCTTGCGGTGGCCCGACCCGCGGGAGGTCGGTTTTAACATATGCTCGGGTCCGTTGCGAAGGGTTTTGAGGTAACTGGGAACGGTCGGTTAGGGTCGGGATTTGGTTAGGGCAGTGTGTATGCAGTATCCCGATCGTAAGTACGGTCATAAGTACGTGGTGCTATACCAAGCGGCAAATTATACCGTGCACCACGGTGCACATAGCAATGTGCACCACGTACCTAAACGACGTCGTTTTGAGCATTGTAAACTAATCGTCCGTTTTTTTAGAAATCACGTTTCCCGTTTCGGTCGGTCTCTGTATTTATGTTAATATTTTGTGTATTCCAAGCAATCATTCTGTGTATTCTAGGCAACCGTTATGTGTATTCGTGTTAGTAACACATGTTGTGATGTGTTTGTGCATTCGAATGTTTAAGAGGATGAGTTTTGTGTATTTTATGTCAATATTCTGTGTATTCATGTTATTAACACAGGTTGTGATGTGTTTGTGCATTCGAATGCTAGGAGGATGAGTTCTGTGTATTGTGTGTCAATATTCTGTGTATTCTGAGCAAACATTCTGTGTATTATAGGCAAACGTTCTGTGTATTCTAGATAATGATTATGTGTATTATAGATAATGAATTTTCTTGAGTCATTCGCATCCGCATCCATTAACACCAAAACAACGTCGTTTTACGTACGTGATGCACATTGCTATGTGCACCGTGATGCATGGTATAACCATTGATACCAAGCGCTTATTTCCTATCAAATATTTTACTCCGTATCCTTCAAAATCTAACACCTTTATTTAAAAAAATTAAACTCGTAATTTCTAAAATCACACCGCCCCCCGCAGTCTTGCGAATCTGCGCACATAAAATCGGAATCCTTAAACGGCAAAGTTTCTAGTTCAAAGACCAGAGACCACAGCACTTCCGTCGACAAAGCCACGAAGGTACTCCTCCGATTCTTGGATTTTTCTAATAAAAGTTTTGAACTTGATTTTTTGATTTCTTTATTTGACTCTTGATTTCTGATTTATTGGTTCTTGAATTTTTTGATTTTTGAACTGTTTCTGTCTTTGAATGTTGAACTTATTCCCTTGAAGCTTGAACATTGAATTTGGCAATGGAATTTTTGAACATTGAACTGATTGCTCGAGTGTTTGAGTCTAGGCCGTGTCAAGCACTGTAAATTTATTCCTAACTCAGTATTTTGCTCACACCTTTGGCTGCATCTTTCCCAGCTCTACATCAATTAGATGCCTAGTTTTGTGAATAGGTAGGTACATGTAATGTTCTCTTGCTCAAGGAAAGTTCTCTTAAACTTCCATTTAACAAAATATGTTTAATTTTCTTCATGTAACATTAATTAGTATGTATAGCTGTCTCATGGGCAATTAACTAATATTTTCATTGTTCATAAGAATATTTTTAAACAATCCATTTTAATGTTTATGGGGTTTATTTCATTGTTTCTAGATTTCTTTGACAGTGTTGGGGAATGGGGACTAGTTTGTAAGATTGGAATTTATAGGCAAATATTTTAGTGAGGAACATATGGCCTTATATTTTCTTACCCCCAAAGTAATGAGCTTTTATGTGTGTGTGCATCATAGATCGTTATATGTGTCATAATATCAGATTATTTTGATTAGTACTTTTGTTTGTGGATAAATCAGAGAAGCTGGTGGTGAAGATTTGCCCCTCACTTATCATATATGTTATTGACATGTTTGAAGCTGCTGTTGATGTGCAATGTGCACTAGAAAATATGGATGTTGGGAATTGGGGTTCCTAAACCGAACTTTTTCAAATCGAACCGAACTATAATGTTAAACCGAATGGTTCCCTTTTTTAGGACCTAACAAACCGAAACCAAAAAAACCAAATGGAATTTTATACGGATAACGGTTGCCTAGAATACACAGAATGATTGCTTGGAATACACAGAATATTAACATAAATACAGAGACCGGCCGAAACGGGAAACGTGATTTATAAAAAAACGGACGATTAGTTTACAATGCTCAAAACGACGTCGTTTAGGTACGTGGTGCACATTGCTATGTGCACCGTGGTGCACGGTATAATTTGCCGCTTGGTATAACACCACGTACTTATGACCGTACTTACGATCGGGATACTGCATACACACTGCCCTAACCAAATCCCGACCCTAACCGACCGTTCCCAGTTACCTCAGAACCCTTCGCAACGGACCCGAGCATATGTTAAAACCGACTTCCCGCGGGTCGGGCCACCGCAAGGCAAGTAGCCATGTAAGTTTTTAAAGGCATAATGCTATCAAGAAGTTTAAGTTTGTCAGATGGTAGTGCTGTACTGGAGAGTGAAATAAGTTATTTGTTTAAGCTTCACTTCAATTTTATTGGACATGGTAACTCTTCTCCAATATTAACTTTACTGGAGCTTTGTAGAACTGTTGATCTCCCAGCTTGTTTAGAGGTTGCAATATGGTTCTTTGTCACATAAGACAACATAATTTTCATAGCTTGTAGTTAGATTTGAGCTCTATGACTATGTTTGATTTTGGTTGAACTATATATGTTTATATATAACACTTCAAGTATTGATTAGATCTGTTTTATTTGTTGAACTAATTTTAATTTGTAAAATCACTTCATCAGGGTGCCATTCTTCCTGTGTATGTGATATATATTATTCTGCTACCTCCAATGGCCGAGGAACCTGAGAAAGCTAATTCTGAAGACCCTCAACAGACAGGTTTTCATCTCCTCTTCTATCTGTGTGTGTGGGTGTGTGTGTGTGTGTGTTTTTTTTTTTAATTGTCAAGATTTTCACATAATTCAAGTCTGTATGTTGTTCTCATTAATATTAGCAACACTTAATGAAGATCAAATTATAAATTGAGAACACTGACCATGCATTTATGCGAATCGTCGTATGGAATTAAATTCTGAATTTTTTTTGCTAACTTGTTAACTTAGATGTAAATTTTGAGCTATTTTAGTCGTGCTTAAAGTATAAATGTGTTGAGCCGAGATTATAAATGTTAGAAATATCTGAGACAAGGAAAGTATTTTTGGTGTGTTTAGGCTGTATAGTTGTTTTTTTGTTGTTAATCTTGATTTTCAATGTGATTTTCCCCTTACATTTGCTGATCTGCCTTGAAACTTTTTTCAGTTTGCAGTTTCTTCAGAAAGCCATCAAAGGCCAAAAACATCAGAAAACGTACTGCCGCTGAAGAGGGTGAGAATGAAGATGGATATTCAAAAGATGAGACTTCAGTAGTATTTAATAAGAAGAAGCCAACAGTTGCTGACAACAAGCTGCACTTTTCTACTGGGCCCTCAAAGCGGGAGGTGACCTCGGAATCTGATGCACATTCGAAAAAGCTTCTTTTTCAGTTTGAGTCCTCGAGGGAGATTCAGGTTCAGACTGATAATAAAGCAACTGCTACGCTGGAAACTGAGACCGAGTTCTCAAAAGATGCCCGGGCAATTAGGGAGCGAGTTCTCAAGCGAGCGGAAGAGGCATTGAAAGGGAAAAATGAGAGCACTGTGGATGAGAAATTGTATAAGGGGATACATGGATATACTGACTACAAGGCAGGTTTCCGGAGAGAGCACACAATTTCCAGTGAGAAAGCTGGTGGATCACATGGTCCTCTTAGAGCTTCTGCTCACATTAGAGTTTCTGCCAGGTTTGACTATCAGCCAGATATCTGTAAGGACTACAAAGAAACTGGATATTGTGGCTATGGAGACTCGTGCAAGTTTATGCATGATCGAGGGGATTATAAGTCAGGATGGCAGCTGGAAAAGGAGTGGGATGAAGCAGAGAAAGCCAAGAAGCGAAGAATGGAAATGGGAATGCTCGATGATGATGAAAGTGCAGAGCAGAGTGATGACGATGACGATGATGCGTTGCCCTTTGCATGTTTCATCTGTAGGCAACCTTTTGTTGACCCCGTTATGACAAAGTGCAAGCACTACTTCTGTGAGCATTGTGCATTAAAGGTAAGCCCTTTATATTTTTCAGAGTATATCTAATGGGATGGGATGGGATTTGAACAAGGGTAGAGCAAGTTAACTCCAATGTAAGGCTATATATTGTCTTTCAAGTTTCAACATAACATGATTACAATTAATTGCTGCTTGGGGGTAACCCCAGCCAAGATGGCTAAGCATACAAACCCGTAACCACAAGGTCATAGGTGAATCTCAACGTTCTTGGTTTGAGCCGGTTAGCTATGGGCAACCTAGGCTGATTTACCTCATTGTGGTCCTTTGCTGGCTAGGATCACAAGGTGGGGTTTACCCAATTCACATTCTCGGGTAGTGGTTGTGGGTTTCCCTCGTCAGCCAAAAAAATTAATTGCTGCTCTGCCTGCTCGTTCTATATAGTGTATTGGGTTTTGAGCTAGAGTCATTGGGTCATTGGGGGGATTCAGTTAATGCAAATAGCTTACTCAAATGCATCTAATTGCACGTCAAAGCAGGTTTTCAATACAAGCACTAACAATTCATGCTGCTATTTGTTTACGACTCAAAATGCTATTCTATCTTAGCGTTCTATTTTGTTGGAATGCTGTATGTTTGTATATCTGCTAGCATGAGTTTGTTTTCATACATGAGCTTTAATTTTATGCATGGTGACTTACTACTTGGTTTGTCCCTCCTGTCTACTTTTTTCATTAAGAATTACTCGGTTTAAGTTTAAAATAATTAATCCATCTTTACTTTTGTGTTTCTCAGCATCATGCGAAAAATAAGAAGTGCTTCGTTTGCAACCAGCCTACCCTCGGGATATTCAATACTGCTTTTGAGATACGCAAGAAGATGGCTGCTGAAGGAAAATGATGGCCTTGCCGTTTTCTTCTGTTAACTGTGGTAATTTGTACTAAGTTTAGTAATTTACTAACTTCGAGTCTTGATGTTATGATTGTTGGTGATGTTATAGCGTGGCCGTGTTGCATTTTAGATTTGGGCCGTGATAGACAATGCAAAAAATATAAACATAAATTCTGAAATTTGTTGCTCAAGAAAGCACACCAGAGTAAAGCTTTCTTATCTAGGCACCTGTCAAAATGCACATGTAAAAAGAAAGCATCAACATATACTTGTCACTACTCTTCATTGATTATTTTTGCACTGTCTGGAAAACTTCTTGGGAGAATTCTATCTTTCTACTAGTTACATAACCAATCATCTTTGTTCTCATACATGTTTTGGGTAATGAATCTCTTCTTAAAGTGTATTAGCCTTGAGGTTGAAGTGTATTGATCAACAAAATGACTTCATGACAAATCCATTGCAATTAATTTGATTCTTCAGAGTATAGATGCCTGGGGTCCATCCAGCTAATCTGTACTGAGCTTCTGAGAAGGAATTGGCTTTGAGAACTTCTCCTTGTTTCTTCCATGGGAAAGCTTTCCAACCAATGAACACAAAGTGCCCACCCACTATAGGTTGGGAGCGGGGAGGGTTGAGTTGATAAGTGGATGTAGTCACCTTTGACCTATTTTTCGAGCGTGCACCAGGTAAATTTACCTTGTGACTTGAGTTGGTAAAGAACCACAAAGAGGTAAACGAACTTAGGTTCTCCATAACTGATTGGTTCAAATCAAGAGGGTTGATATTCGAACTCGTAATCTTATGGTTATACCTTTGACCTAATATCATCCCTAATGGTGGCATATTGTTGTTTGGGCTTCTTCCTTCATTCCACCATGCTGGAATCACCACAAGGATGCACGAAACCAATGGAGTTTGAGGAAACAATTAAAGCACCGAAAATTTGAAGTTAAAAATAAAGATATATCAAATTGTTTGATGCAGTCTAAGATAAAAATTTTTGATTGAAGAGCGATGGAAGTAATACACACACTTAAGTCAAGGGTGGAAAATACCATACCATCAAACAAATTGGAATACATATTTAAGTATTAAAAATATGTTTTTGTTTTTTTTTTTTCGAGGAAATGTAAATGTATATTCTCGAGGGAACGAGGCATGCCCCGACCCAGATCAAAACATCTAGTACATGCTGTACATTGTTACAACCAAAACAGTGGCAAAGCCAACTAAGAAAAACAAGATGGAGGAGGATTAATCCTATGCTCGAATAGGTGGAGGCCATTTCGTGGAAGTGAATTGGCATGTCCAACCATTGAGATCCTCTCCATATATATAAAACTGAAAAAATGGTCCAAATACATGGGAGGACCAAAAAAACCAATACAGCAAATCAATGAAACATGTCCACATTATGTAATGGGATAAAGGTAGAAGATGACTCGGTACACGTCTTTGGCGATGTTTTTCACTAGGCCATCGATGGGCAACCGATCTTCATCGTGGTGAACTCTATTTCGGTTTCTCCATAAGTGATAAATTGTGCAAATAAGAGCAATGGTAATTGCCTTCGAACGCAAGCGTGCTCCTCCGTGCAATCTGTTGATCCACTTGATTGAGCTCTTGATTGCATTCGTGCATTTGTGAAACCCAAAATGCATCCGGACTTGATTCCAAACTTGTAATGAAAAGGGGCATTTAAAGAAGAGGTGTTGAGCCGTTTCTTTATCACCCACACACATTGAACAGNATTCAAATTTTAGGGGGAAAAAAATCCGGCCGCCGGAAAATAACCTTGTCGGAAAAGTTGCAGGAGAAAGTATGGAGCAAGCCCCCACACTTCGAAATCAGTACATTGTTCGGCCTTCCGATGGTTGGCCGGACCAGCAAGAAAATCAGCCGTGCTATGACTCAGCTGATAGAACTTTGCCGGAAATGGCAGAACACAGTCCACCAAAAACAGAAAAAATGGCCGTGCTAGACTCAGCCAGAAGAGGTGGTATCTTTACCTTGAGAACAGTCAGTCGTCGTCCTCAGGCCCAGGGACCTCTGCGACCGTCCGCTGTCCAAAATACCCACCGCGCCTTCTGCTAGCCGTTCTCAAAGCCAACGACCTTTGCAAATTTTGTCGGAAAAGAACGTGTGTAGATGGCGTTTTGTCCTGTTGTATTTCCGGAACAGCAGTTCGAACTGGCTAGAACGATGGTTTGCTGGCCGGAGTTGCACACAGTTTCAGAAACTTCCCCAGAAACACGCCCACAACTCGCAAAAACAAACCAGTTTTCTGCTGGTTGAAGGATAATCCATTGGAACACCAGAGGTTTTCTGGTCGGAAATAGAATT
The DNA here is from genome assembly GCF_003576645.1 of Ipomoea triloba. NCBI lineage: Eukaryota > Viridiplantae > Streptophyta > Magnoliopsida > Solanales > Convolvulaceae > Ipomoea > Ipomoea triloba. Next base: position 23,551,624 of record NC_044929.1, read on the forward strand.
GTAGAGAAAAAAGAGACTAAGGAAGATGTGGAAATCTAGAGAGAAGGGAGAGAACCCTTTCCTAGAGAGAGAAGCAACTCCAACCACACTACTGAGAGCTCTTTAAAAAAAAAAAAAAAATATGTTTTTGTTTTACTATAATTTGTGTCTTATTTCTTTCATGGGAGAAGTCCACCTAATCCCCTTGCGCTTAATAATAATAAGAAATGTGAAATGAAGAGTTGAACTACTCCGTATTGTTGTTGTCAAAGTGAAAACCTCATCCTAATTCCTGAATCCTGATTCCTGATCCAATGGCCTCTTCAACTCCGCCACCGCACTGCGCTCTCACCACCTCTAAATCCTATCAAAACCATAACCTCCACCATATCCAGAACAACCTCCAACCAAACCGCCGCCACCGCGGCACCTCTCACAAGGTCTCCTTAAGTCGTCCCCCCAACCCAAGAAATGCTTCGTCCGGCCACACCGCCGCCTACCCTTCTTTCTCTTCCTCCTCCTCTTTTACACCAGAACTCGGCGCTGACTTCTCCGGCCGCCGCTCTACCCGCTTCGTCTCCAAAATGCACTTTGGTCGCCCCAAGATTACTGGCGCTGCCAGCCGCCATACCCCCGCCGCTGATGATGCTCTTGAGGAGGTGCTTCGCTTTGCCGGCGATGATTGTGCATTACACACACTGTTCCTCTCTTTCGACTCCAAGCTCTGCGGCACCGATGATTATATATTCTTGCTACGGGAGCTCGGAAATCGGGGCCAATGGTCAATGGGGTTGAGATGCTTCGAATTCGCTATTCGCCGGGAAAGAAGGCGCAATGAGCAAGGTAAGTTAGCCAGCTCAATGATTAGTATTCTAGGGAGACTGGGGAAAGTTGATTTGGCAGAGAAAGTGTTTGAAAATGCAGTAAATGAGGGGTATGGTAATACTGTTTATGCTTATTCTGCTTTGATTAGTGCTTACGCCAAGAGTGGTTGCTGTGATGAGGCCATTAGGGTATTCGGGGCAATGAAAGACTCCGGCTTGAGACCAAATTTAGTAACTTACAATGCTTTGATCGACGCTTGCTGTAAGGGAGGTGCTGACTTTAAAAGGGCTTTGGAGATTTTTGATGAATTGTTAAGAAATGGGGTTCAACCGGATAGGATAACCTATAATTCGCTGCTTGCGGTTTGTAGTGGTGCAGGCTTGTGGGAGACTGCCAGGCGTTTGTTTAGTGAGATGATTTATAGAGGTATTGAGCAGGACATTTATACATACAATACGCTTTTGGATGCTGCTTGTAATGTGGGGCAAATTGATGTTGCTCTGGAGATTATGTCTGAGATGCCTGCAAAGAATATTTTTCCAAATGAAGTGACTTATAGCACTATGATTCGTGGGTGTGCCAAGGTGGGAAAATTTGATAGAGCCTTGGGCTTATTTAAAGAGATGAAGAGCAAAGGTATAAAGGCAGATAGGGTATCTTATAACACTTTACTTGCTATATATGCTAGCCTTGGTAGATTCGAGGATGCATTAGATGTCAGTAAGGAGATGGAGGGCATGGGGATAAAGAAGGATGTTGTCACTTATAATGCCCTTCTGGATGGGTTTTCCAAACAAGGGATGTATAATAAGGTTAAGGAGTTCTTTGCCAAAATGAAACAAGAAAATCTTTCACCAAACTTGCTAACATACTCAACATTAATTAGTGTGTACTTCAAAGGAGGTTTATATCAGGAGGCTGTGGAGGTTTATAAGGAGTTTAAGCGACAAGACCTGAAGGCAGATGTTGTTTTCTATAGTAAACTTATTGATTCCCTGTGTAAGAAAGGTCATGTTGAGTCTGCTTCTTTGTTGATTGATGAGATGATGAAGGAGGGAATACTACCAAATGTTGTTACATATAATTCTATAATCAATGCCTTTGGTTTGGATCCAAGCATTGTATGTTGTTCATTGGATGGCATCACCAAGGTTGAATCCTCCTCAACAGCTGTGGTTTCCAGAGAAGTTAAGACAATGAGGAGGGGGGATGATAGAGAGGAATCAGATGACTGCATCATAAAGATCTTCAAACAGTTAGCTACTGGGAAATCTGTCAACTTAAATAATAACAAAACTTACAGACAGGACTTGCTTTGTGTATTGGGAATTTTCCATAAGATGCATGAATTGGAAATAAAACCAAATGTTGTCACTTTTTCGGCAATCTTGAATGCTTGCAGGTATTACTTTCTCTTTCCATTTGTCAATTTTCTACAGCCCAATAGCGTAATCTAATCATCTTTTCCTTTGTAGGGATTATTTAGAGTCTTCCTCTCTCTGTGCTCTTATATGCTTTCTTTACTGATGGTCTAGCTTACTCTGACAGTAGGCAGAATTTGGTTTTGTAAATATTTGTGTCATCAATTTGCTTTATACTCCGTATTATATTCACTTAAGGATGTTGTGCTTTTAGGGTGCCAAAATCACATTTACTTAACTGATAATCCAATATGATTCTTTGTTCTATATATCCATGTCCACTTGACAACTCGATCTCTTCCAGTTATGGATGGATAATTAATTTATTTGAGCTTTTCGATCTGTTGCTGCAGCCGTTGTAGTTCATTTGAAGAAGCGTCATTGTTGTTGGAGGAACTCCGAATATTTGATAATCATGTTTATGGAGTGGCACATGGACTTCTCATGGGTCATTGTGAAGATGTATGGGTGCAAGCTCTATCTCTTTTTGATGAGGTGAAGCAGATGGACTCCTCAACTGCATCTGCATTCTATAATGCTTTGACTGACATGCTGTGGCATTTTGGTCAGGTATAGTATAGCTAAATTTAAAATTCATTTGTATTGTATTAGACCATAATGTTAATGTCCATGAGTTCCATTCTCAGCTCAAACAGCAATCTAAGACAATTTAGGACTTTTTCTTACGTATGAAGGAAGTCAGTCTATTAAAAAAAAAGTAAATTTAGTTTTAAGAATGTTAATTAGGTGCCTTAGCTTTCAGTTAGTTTCTGCCATAAGGCCTACTAGCTATCTAGGATTAATTTAGTCTTGATTTCCTGTGAATAAAGGTGGTTTCAATGCCATACTTGTGGGGTAATCATGAAAAGAAAAAGGAAATTTCTTTTTGGAATTCAAAGTTATTTTTGAATGACATAGGAGGGTTGTGGTTTAAATGTTGAGTGTTGACCCATATTGTTTCTATCTTCTCCTGAAAAAGAGGCTGTATTTAAGCAAAACATCTCTAATGAATTGGATTATTCAGGCACGCTCACTCCTGCAGTGCAGTGGTGCTTTCTGCATACATAGTATCATGCAAATCATTTCTTTCTTTCTTATATATATGTATATCCATCTGATCTGTTTGCAGAGACGGGGTGCACAATTGGTTGTGCTAGAAGGTAAACGTCGGAATGTGTGGGAAAATACGTGGTCCAATTCATGCTTGGATCTGCATTTGATGTCTTCGGGGGCTGCACGTGCTATGGTGCATGCATGGCTGCTTAGCATACGCACCATTGTTTTTGAAGGGAATGAGCTACCAAAGTGGTTGAGGTATGTTTTGTTTTGCTTATTTAAAATTGATTGAAAGGGGAGAGGAGAGGAGGATGATAATTAGAGTGAACATGCAGCATTTTGACAGGATGGGGTAAGCACAGCAAGGTAATGGGAGATGGGGCGCTGAAGCGTGCCATTGAAGCGCTGCTCAACAGCATTGGAGCACCATTTGAGATAGCAAAGTGTAATATCGGGAGATTTGTATCATCGGGGGCTGTCGTCGCAGCCTGGTTGAAGGAATCAGGCACACTCAAGGTGCTTCTGCTTCAGGATGACAGGACACCACCACTGGAAACCACCACATCCACATTTAATAATTGCATTCCAATTTCATAGCCTAGCCTAGCATAGCCCTAGTCCCGTTGTTGTTGTATCATCATATCCATGACATGGTGATTGGTATTTTTTTTTTTTTTTTTTTTGGGGTTGATATGTAAGTATAGGCTATTTATTTATGTTTGTTGTTGCGGGTGGCAGAACGGCAGAATCAATTCAAATGGGAATGAGTGAATGAATGAATGAATGGATGGGTTAAAACTTAAACCGTACCCGATTCATCTTATTGAGTAGTGATTTCTTAAATTCGATCTGCTCAATAATAAAAATAAGAACATGCTATGCTAGCTAGCTGGCTGGTTGTGGACTTGTGGGTAGTGGTCGCTAGCTACATGTGACTCATTATGCATCAAGGCATGATAGCATACAAGTAGCAGACACCAGCCTAGCCTAGCTCCCTGTATATACATACATAAGCACGGGCGCTGGTTGATTCTACCATTCTCTGGACTCTGGATATTCCAAAAGAAAAGCAAGAAAACTAACTCTATCATGCCATGCCGTGCCGCAGTACGCCATATCATGTCTATCAGACAAAAACAAACATACCAGTAAGGCAGTAGTGTGTGTATATATATATATATATATATATATATATATAAGAGATAAGGTGCGGTTAAATGTCCTAGGTGAAACATGGGATTTAATCTCAGTCGTTTATCAATGGTCAAGGACCCTTGATGTTTTAGCAGATGACGAATGGAGACTACTTGGTCGACTTCCTTTTTTTCCACATAGTCGAAGTCAAGCTTAGTGTCGTCATAGCGAGGGTACGTATAAAGGTCTTTTCATTTTATCACCGTGTTTTCTCTTTCATATCCAAAAGCAATTATCTATATCTTCTCTCAGCTCGGGAGTATCCTATCTTCGGCTTCACCTTTGCACAATCTAATTCCGGCCCGGAAAACATCCACCAAGTATTTTGCGTTAGTGACTTGATCGCCCCATTGCGGGGGGAAGGCAACGACCGGGGTTCCGTTGGTGAGCGTTTTCATGGATAAATTCCACCCGCAATGATTCATGAAACATGCCACAGGAAATGAACGCTAGAGTTCACTAACCCATGAGCTATATCGTCGACTTGTTCTTGTCTCAAGACGACGATATTCCCTAATGATATGTAGTATGTACACCGTAGAACGAGTTATTCTAGTGAAAAAAATGATGAAAGGGAAAAAAATTATTATAACCCTGCTAATTTGGTATAAAGGAGAAATAATTTTTTCGGTGATCGGAGATTTCACCGGAGTGAAGGACAATTTGCGCTAAGAAATTAATACTCATGGACCAATTATGCAAATTTTGAAAGTTGTGGATCAACATTGCTAGTGTTACAATAGTTATGGGACCAAAATTGCGAAAAACGACCCTTACTATAAATGGAAAATAACTTTTCGAAGAAAAATTGACGAAAATTTCACCGAAAGGACCATTTGCGCTAAGAAATTGATACACGTGGACCAATTATGTAAGTTTTGAAAGTTGTGAATCAAAATTGTTAGTACCACAATACTTGTGGGACCAAAAGTGCAAAAAATCAGTCCATTAACTGTACATTTTACACATAAATTAAAGCTATATATATATATATATAGATAGATAGATAGATGTTGTTGCTTGCTGCAGGGTACATACATGATACATATATACATGATATATGTTGAGAAGATTTTAGCATTGGGTGGGTACTAGCGATGGAGTTGAGGTTAATTAGAGCGCGAGCTGAGGGCGGCGCGGGAATGGACTAGGACTAGTGCTCACGGCTACTAAACTCCTGACTTGAGGAACTGGCACCGGAGCTAAACGCTGTACTGTTGTTTTCCGCTTCGGTTTTCCCTCCTGCAGCATTCATGTTTAGATCATCCAAAGACACAGCACCTTCCAATGCACGTACTATTTGGCTCATTTTTGGACGTCTCCTTCCAGAGTGCCTAATACACGCCCCAGCACAAATCACCATGCGTTTCATCTCTTGCGGATTATAATTCTTCTCCAACCGTGGGTCCACGGCTTGTTCAAAGCTTCCACCCTCTGCAGCACGCATCAGAATTGGCCTAGCCTGCGTGCGTCCGTCCACATGCATATATATAAATATTTTTATATATATATATATATATATTGCAACCAACGAACTAACTTACCCAGTCCACTAGCGTGTCATCATCATCATTATTTACATCAATCGGCCGTCGTCCAGTTATGAGTTCCAACAGCATTACTCCATAAGAGTAAACGTCAGATTTCTCTGTCAGTTTGCCGCTTGATGCATACTCTGGAGCCAAGTATCTGCATCATATCCGCCCATCATTCAAACTTAGTATATATATATATATATATATATATATATATATATATATATTAATTTCCAGCTAGCAAGATAACAAACGTATGTATATATTTATTAATAATCACTGCACACAACAAAATATATATAATTTAATAATGCGGGCATTCATGCACTGCACCCAAATGTTCCCATGATTCGTGTGGACACATGAGTGTTGTTGTCGGAAGAGAGTTTAGCCAATCCAAAATCAGCCACCTAAACAAATGTATAGATTATTATATAAGTATGTAGTTATGTTGCAACTTGGAATATGTGTGTGTGCAAGCTAGCTAGCTAAGTGGTAGCTGATGGAATTAATTAAGTGCCCGGCCGGCGGCCTAGCTACTATATATATATATATATATATACCTTTGCATCAAAATTATGGTCCAGTAGAATATTTGCAGCTTTTATATCTCTGTGTATAATGCGAGGGTGGCCTGGGCGCAGTAGAAATGAAATTAGAAGGATGGGATGAATAAATGGAAATTGGAGGTAGGTAGGTAGGAGCCTTAACTTACAATCTTCATGTAGGTAAGCAAAGCCTTTGGCTGAACCCAGAGCAATTTTAAGCCTTGTTGGAAAGTCCATAATTGGACGAGCGGTTCCATGAAGGTGATATTCAAGAGTGTTGTTGGAAACAAACTCATATACCAACATCCTCTGAGGTCCAGCAATGCAATACCCAACCAAAGACACAAGGTGGCGATGGTGGACTCGACTGATGATCTCAACCTCAGCCTGAAATTCTCGCTCTCCTTGTCCACTATTAGATTTTAGACTCTTTACTGCAACCACCTTACCGTTTGGGAATACACCTTTATGCACATACCCAAACCCACCTTGCCCCAATAGGTTAGACTGAGAAAACCCTCCTGTTGCGGCTGCCAGGTCATTATAACTGAAGCTGCTCTGGTTAAAACCCAGAGTTACTGTTGGAGGAGGAGGAGGAGGTGCCATTGCTGAGCCGTGTGGACCTGATGAGAAAGCTGCAGAACTCATATCACTACTACTCATCATTGGTGGTGGCGGTGGAGGAGGACCCATTGCCCACCCATATTCTGAACTCATAACACCGCTGGGTGGCATTTGCATTTGCATTTGCATATACTGAGGCGGCATATTATTAACAAAATGCTCACTGGATTGGGCATTATTATTGTGCCAATTTCCATTCTGTCCACCTTGATAGTAGCCACCTGTAGGTATGTTCCCTAGCTACGTTCGTCATCAATTCCTTCGTGAATGAATATATATAATGATAGAAATGAAATTATTAATTAATTACCTACCTCCACCATTACCATGAGGGGCGTCGGTATAGTAGTGCATTTGAACATGTTGATGCTTTTGCTTTCGCCTTTTACGTCTACGGCAGCAAGAGATGAGGAAGACGATCAAAATAAGAATCAAAAGTCCTGCTCCTGCTGCAACTCCTGCAATCATGACTTTCTCATCATCTGTGAGTCCCTTGTCCGATGAATGCTTCTTCGATTTGTGCTTCCCATGCAGTGGAGGGGGTGGAGGGTATGATGAATCCCCATCCCCATTATCCCCATCTGATGACTGAGGAAGATGATCAGGAGAAGCATTATCATTATTCTTAGAGCTGCTGCTTTGGCTTGAATCATCAGGTAGTTGTGGGGATGATGATGATGATGATGATGAGGAAGAATCGACGTCATCGGGTGGAGATGATGATGATGATGATGATGAGTCGTCGCCGTCTGCCGATGATGATTGTGGAGGTACAGAAGATTCCTGAAGCGAAGACCCCTCCATTTGCAGACGTATGGTAGTAGTCTTCGCCACAATCTACCTGGAAACGACTAACTTATCGCACCCTGCCAATCTCCCAAAAAGTCACCTCTGCAGATCGATCAAGGATATATATATTTATATATTTATATTTTTATTTATATATATATATCGATCAGATCATATCATATTGAATGCACGCACCATATATATATATATATATATATATATATATATATATATATATATATACCCACACCATTTATTATCAAAACAACCTACAACATGCATATCATGCATCAAGAAATTATTAAAAGTAATATATCTATCTAATTAAAACAGATCAGAATACCCCGACCGATATGCATGCATGAACGATGATATGATTCAGTTGTATGGGCCGGGGGAGGGGAGAAAGAAAAGAAACAGGATAAACAATAAATTGTTGATATATACCTTTAGGAGAAGGGCAGGAAAGATTTTCAGAGAAAGAAACAACTATTTTGTTGCATGGGAGAATGTATAGTTTAAGGCCGGTCTTTTCGTCCCCATACACATCTCCTAAACGAAGGGAACTTACCACTCTATCGCTACTTTTAAGCAAATTGTCACTTCATGATTGTGCCTATAAAATAGGGTATAGCTAGCTTGGTGCCTGCCTGCCATGCCAACTTACCTCAAAATTTAGGTTTTGTTAATTGGTACAACTTTAATATAATGGATATATACCTTTACATATATATTCATCTTTTTTTTTGAAAAGATATATATATTCATCTTAATTGGCGTTTTTACAAAAAATTAATAATAATTATTCTTGATGAAGTGATGACAATTGAGCCAATGAATATATATATAGAGATTAAGATCAAAGTTAATTGCGTGAATGAATAGTCGTCTGAGTCCAAGACGTACAGTTTTTGGGGCTTAGAGCGAACGAGGAGAAAGTCGCGATTGCACATTGGGTTGAGCGGTAGAGTTATGGAGGCTGAGGTGTAAATACATACTAGAGAAGTAAGTGTGATACATAATGGCATGATCAAATAAGTCATTCAACTATATAACAAAGTGCAATACGACTTTCGAACTAAAAAAATAAAATTCAATTAGACCCTTAAATTTGTAAAAAATGAGCAATTAACTTGTTTAACAAGTTACCAAAAGATAATCGGTCATCTTCAAAAAAAAAAAAGATAATCGGTCAATTTTGCTTGCATGCATGAAATCTCATTCATAAATTTAAAAAAAAAAAAAAGAAGAAACAAATAATTTTTTAAACAAATTTCCAGCGATGTAGAAACCCTCTCCGTCCAATTTGATCAGAGTAGCCATGACTTCTCCGTTCAGAGGCGGACAACTTCTCCATTCGATTCGGCAGAGAAACCGACGGTCTTCTTCATCCATGGCATATTGTCGTTGTTGTTTTTTAAATTAATATAATTATGTTAATTGTTATAACAAAAAATATAATTTTTAAAAAATATTAATCTACATGGCATTCTCCGTGGGGAGTGACTTAAGGGTAACTTGCTATTATAGGTAAAATATAGTAATTGCATGATGTTAACAATTTTAAGGGTCTAATTGGAATTTTTAAAAAAAATTATTTAAAAGTCTAATTTCACTTTGGTATATAGTTGGAGGGTATATTTTATGTTAGCTTATTATATGCATCATATGAAATTTGAAAATATCTTAAAGGTATTAAAGTAAAAAAGAAAAAAAAAATTATGGCATAAAAGATCAGACAACTCTTAAACCAAACATATTTAAATTACATATCTAAATTTTAATCAAAAATAGGAATCTAATAATTTGAATAATTTAACATTACGTGAACCAAACGCCCTTTAAAGATTCATTTTTTGAAGGTGATTTTATATTATTTGGTATATTTTCAAATAATAAACTTTCAGTATACAAATAATGTACATACATTCAACAAATTAAAAATGAAGATTTGTTTTTTAGAAAAAAATGAACATTTATTTATGGTACACGTTGCAATGTGAATCATGGTTGACATTATAATTTGCCCAGACCTTTGTTGCCAATAATTTCACTCTAAAATTGTTGCAGATCAGATTGCAATGATGTATTATAGTATTAATGCTACTAAAAATGAGTTATACACTTGTACCATACCAGTATTAAAGTGTAGTTTGTGTTTTTCCACCCGCCGGCCCTACTTAAACTCACTTACTATTACCGATTTTGTTTTTCTCTGTATCATGGAATTGCAGAGTTGTTAGGGGAGAGGTGGGATGAAATTACACTCTCTAGAGTACGTCTAGTCTCTTCCCTCTAAACGATAAAATTTTCATGCCAATTAGTAGCAGCTGGTGCTATCTATCATCATGTGTCCGTTCAAGTTCAACATCGGCGGCATTATTTCCCACCACATTACAGTTAATTTAAATCGCGCCATTAACCGCTGCATTCGCAACGCGGACCTGGATGGAGCTAGACACATGTTTGATCAAAATCCTTACTTGAGAAACGTGGTCTCCTGGAATTCAATGATTATGGCCTACTTCAGGCAGCGTGAGGTCCAACACGCCCAGGAGCTATTCAATGAAATGCCTCACAGAGACCTGGTTTCTTGGAACACCATGCTTTCTGGGTTTCGTCACACTAATCACCCAGAAAAGGTGTACAACTGCTTTGTTGAGATGAATAAAGTGGGAGAGAGGCCTAATGAGCTCACCTTGGCTGTAGCAATTAGCGCATTCCTTGGAACAAAATTCAACATTCTCATTCCTCAGCTACATTGTGTGGTGATATGCTCGGGTCTTAAGCTGAATGTTTTCGTGGGGTCTGCATTGATGAGGGGTTACATAGACTTGGGTAATTGCCAAGGCATGCATCGAGTGTTTAATGAGATTTTGGTGAAAGATGATGTTACCCCGTGGAACGTGTTGATTCTGGGTTATATGGAGTTTGGGATGACGAGTGAGGCTGAGAAAGTAGCTTTTGATGTGATGCCAGCTGAGAAGAATTTGGTTACTTGGAGCACATTGATTAATGGGTATATAAAAAACAGTAAAGTTGATGAAGCTCGTGGTATTTTTGATAAGATGAGCGAAAAAGATAAAGACGTGGTTTCCTGGACTGCAATGATCAAAGGGTACGTGCAGTGTGGAGATTTTGACAAGGGTTTGGAATTGTTTGTGGTGATGTTGAGGAAGAGTTCAGGAGGAGGAAGTAGTCGGCCCAATCATTATACATTTTCTAGTGTTTTAGATGCGTGCGCAGGGTGTTGCTCCCTTGTGATGGGTAGTCAAGTGCACGCGTGTATTTTAAAGTTGGGTATCAGTCTTGATGATGTTATACTGTCAACCTCGCTTGTTGACATGTACGCAAAATGCGGAGAAATAGAAATGGCTTTCTGCATTTTCAAATCCATGCCTGAGAAAAACTTGGTTTCATGGAACTCAATAATTGGAGGATATGGGAGACATGGGGTTTGGGAGAGGGCAGTGGAGGAGTTGGGGAGGATGGTGAAGAGTGGAGTGAAGCCAGATGAGATAACCTTCATTAATGTGCTATCGGCTTGTGTTCACGGGGGAAAAGTTGAGGAAGGGGAAAGAATTTTTAATTGGATGATGAAGAAGAAGAAGATGATGAAAGTGGAGATGGAGCACTATGGGTGTATGGTGGATTTATACGGAAGGGCGGGTGAGCTGGAAAAAGCAGAGAATTTGATAAAGGGGATGCCTTTTGAGGCGGACGTGGTTGTGTGGGGTGCATTTCTTCGGGGGTGCGCCTTGCACTCTTGCCTTGAGCGTGGGGAGATTGCAGCAAAACGAATATACAAATTACAAACAGATCATCCAGCTTTATCGTCGTGGTCGTGGTCGTCGTCTAAAATGCAAATGCAAATGCAAATGCTGGGTGCTGGACAAGCTGAAGAAAGGGGATCAGTCCATTTTACCAAAAAACAAAAGGCTTGTAGCTGGGTTGGTTGAATTGTATTTTATTTTATTATTTCCAACTCCTTAACAATATTCAATCTATTTAAATTTCTAGCTGATGTGCACAGATGGATATATATAGATAATATTATGAGCAATTTCGCTACAAATTAAACTTAACAAGTTGGTGACTATAAATTAAAGACATTAATTAATGCCGGCGCCCCAGGGCTAGTGCCATATGGAGGGACCTGTATGTTGGGTAAGACGGATTTCTAGAACCTCAGCTCGTTGGATTTCAAAACTTGGGTAGACGCTAGCTAATGCGAGGGGAGGGGTGGCTTTCAAGTACGGAAAAGACTGGCCTGCTATGTTCGCGATCACGGCATGGTGAATTTGGAGGTGGAGAAACCACTTCGTCTTTAACAATGAAGATCATGATGACCATGGTGACAAAATCAGCTAGCTGCTGCAAAAACAATTCGTGGAGCCCAGGAATGCCTTCAGGTCGGCTTCGGCCAAGAAGGATTGATTCTTCAAAGACTATCAACTTGACCTGGAACATGCCACCGGAGGGTTGGTTTGCCGTGAATATCGACGGTAGTATAGCTCCTGGCGGTGAAGCTAGGGGTGATCCGTGACATGAAAGGGGATTGGCATGGAGGTTTTGGATGCAAAGCACCATCTCACAAGATTGATATTACAGAAGCATGGGCTATCCATAAAGGAACCGAATTGGCTTGAATAAGGGGATCAGGAAAGTGATTATTCAAGGCGATTTTAAGAAGATCATCGAGTGAATTGAAGGTAGTGCTTCACCTACCTAGAGGACCCCTTAGGAACATCGTTGAGAGCTGTAGAAGATGGAAACAATAGCAGTGAGAGATACTACCTTAAATTAAATAATTTAGTAGCTACGACCAAAACTAATACATATGCATTTCTTTAATTTAGAATTAGTTATCTACAATATCTTTATTCAAAAAAAATTTATACATACCAAAAAATTAAAAAAGATATATAATCTCATTAGTTATATTATCTTTATTTCCTATCATGCAAAGATTCATTACCTTCAAATTTATTAATTAATTATATTATATACATTGTTCATTGTATTCTTTTTACACTATCTTAGCTTGTAGTTAAATATCAAAGTTATAATAAAAAATATGTTATATATTTAATTACCAAGTATTTTATTAATACCATGGAAAAAAATAAAAAATAATTCGAACAAAGGGTATTCAAATAATCCAAGAAATTGAAGTGGGAAACTACTCCGTAATATCTTTAGATTATATTACAGTTATTTACTTTAAAGGTAAATCATATTTCTTTATTAAGATGATTTAAAATATATTAATTTTTAATACCTTATCTAATTTTATTCTTTAAATAAACTATGAATGTCGATGTAGGACAATAGAATATCGTGACACGCTTGACGCATAAAAAAGATACCAAGATTACAACAATGTTGCAATCAATCTTGCAAATTCAGAAAATGAAGAAATTTCAAAAGTAATCATCGTTGCAGCATTCATTGATCTTGTATGTAAAATACTTATTATGTTCCTTCAAAAAAAAAAAATACTTATTATGTACTCCGTATCTTTTAAATATATGAGAACTAATATAAATTTACAATCTATTTAATTTTCTAAACTCAACCTGTTTAGATTAAGGACAAAATCAGCATCAATCATAATAACAAAAAGACTTAATATTCAGACTATCTGCAGAGTCATTATTATTTCTATCAAGTAAACAAGTTATAAAACTAGAGCAAGAGATACTACTCATGAGCCTTCTACAAATATAATAAATATTACGGAGTAATATTTTGTTCTATACTTTCACATAAGAATTTACAACACATGAAACATGTAGAAGAAAAAACTATCACTACTAAATATCAGTATTGCAAAAGTCCCACCTACGCGCCGATTAATCCCCGCCTAGGCGCTAGGCGCTGGTCGCCCGCCTAGCGTATCACATTAAATGGTGGTCTAGGCAGCTGGCCGGCTAGGCGACCGCTTAGGCCGCTTAGGCGCTGACCGCCTAGGCGTCGACTAGACCGACTAGGCACCGACTAGGCCTTCTAGTCGGTCGATTAACTATTGTTCTATTTTTTTAATGGGTTATTTCACTCAAAACAACATCGTTTTGAGCGAAATAATCCTAAATTGTACAAACTTTAGATTTTTTAGGTTAATATTTATTATTTTAGTATTAACTATTAAAGTATTATATAATTTATAATTATTAGTCTTTAAAAAATTAAAAATACTTAAACAAATTTTTTTTTAAAGATAAAAACTTAATTCATTAAATCATGATGTAGACAGTTTACAAGGAAAATAGGGGGTGCATCAAACCATTCCCCGCAACCTGACATAGAACTGAGAGCCTCCCTAGCAACAATGTGGGCGGCACAGTTCGCAGATCTTAACAAATCGAAATTCAACATCACCAATGACAGATGCCAATTCTTTAATATCACCAACTAACAAACCAAAAGTAGAATTAAAACATGAAGAATTAATAGCATGAAAAACAACTTGGGAGTCCATCTCAACTTCAACATTACCCATGCCTGTATCCTTGAGCCAACTGAGAGCCTCCTTGACACTAACTGCTTCGGCTTCTTCAACAGTATAGGAACCCATTACTCGCATGTTCATTGCTGCTAAAAAATGTCCATCATCATCACGAAGAACCCAACCAAGACCCATTACATTATTTAAAAACTAAAAAATAAAATAAAAAAATACACGGACGCCTAGGCGCCAATTAATTCCCGGCTAGGCGTCCTAAGCGCTCCCCGAGCGCCTAGCGATTTTTTCAACCATGCTAAATATCAACAGACATTTGCAAGATAAAGAGTTCATAGTACAACCAAGAAAGAAGATGACAAGTACTGAAGATGAAGAAAATGACAATATTACCTAAAAAAGAATTAAAAGGACTTATAGGAATTCAAACTAAAAAATAGTATTTTTTTTTAGATTATCACATTTAGACTAAATATTTAAACAAACGTTATTTCAAAATTACAAATATTTATTTTAGGGACAATTATAATCGATGTCTCCTATATTATCTTGCATTCATATACTTTGAATTATTAATTTAAACAAATAAATTCAACATTTAATTATCTATGCATGAACATCTCTTATATAATATTGCATTGATATACTTTAAAGTACTTATTTAAAAATAATCGTTAAGCATTATCCCATTCGGGTATGAAAAACTAATGTATATATATAAAGAAGAAAGAAGCTGTTGTACTTTATAAACGACTATGTTTTTAACAACTTACTATCCATCAAAATATACAACTTAGGAAGGAGACAGCAAAGTAATTTCTTCACAAAAAGAATTACTACATCATTTTTCAATACCCTGCTGCAAATACTGTATCAAATCATATCCGGCTGTAGTCCATTTGTTATATGCATCGGTGCATGTACGAATCATAAACATGGCTGCCTCACGCTCACTCATTTCAGGGTGAAATCTTTTACGAAGATTTCCTATAGGATCGCCCCTGCTGAAGCAAGGCAACCCACTATCTATCATCAATAAGACTGTATTGATAATCTCATCCATGTAGCGGCGAGCGGCAAGATAACCCTTCACACACAAGCTGCAAAAACAATGGAAGCCTGGTTTAGCAGACAGGTAGGTTCTCTAAACGCTCAAAAGAAAGACACATGTTGAAGGACCTCATCTCACCTCACAAACTGATACCAACTCTCACTTTTCATTACTCCGGATGGATCAATTAGTTGAGTCATCTCATGACTCAGCTTGAAGTGAGCACTCTCAAATCGCATATTCCCACCAGGTGATGTCTCCAGGATAAAACCAAAATCAATATGAACAAGCCTACCAACACTGCATCCACCAATACCTGGAGTCAATTTCTTTACCATGGTAACTAGTCCCAATCCCAACCAACACAACCCCATTCCAAACAAATAAAAATGAATATTTACCATAGTTTCATCATTTAACACAAAAATCATTAAAATGGTTGTATGCCAAAAAAAAATCATCATAGACGGAGTAACACATTTAAAGAATAGTGTTTATAGTTGCCTACTGAAAAAATGCTCACCAGTCACCTTTTCCAAAGAAAGTATATAAAATAAAATTGAACAGTTGGTAGATAGTCATGGTTTATGTGGTTATGTACCAAAACAAATAGCATATGAGGGTTAGTCATACTTGTCAAATAGAAGGTTCCCATTATGTCTATCCTTTGGTTGAAGCAAAAGGCTAGCGACTGCATAACCAGCACTACTAATGATGAAGTTCTCGCGAGCAGCTTCAAAACTGGGAGAACCAACAGGTCCATAGTCCTGTTGAAAAATCTCATACAAACCACCATCATTTGTCTCACCCATTTGACTTCGGCTCCTGGTGTTAGGTACAACCTGCAGAAACCTTGTTAACAACTCCAGACATTCAAGAGTTGATGTTTATAGGGTGGAAGGGAAGCAATGAAAAGGTAAAGGCATAATAAGATTGCAGCATAAGAAGTGATCTAATGACTACATGTCATATTGTATTCTACTAAAATAACCATCAGATACACAATGATCCTTCAGCTGCACTTAAGAGTAATGTCTAATTTTATTTTTACTGGTTTTTTTCTTAGATTCTATACATTGAAATAAGACAAAATGTATTAAAGCATAACCAGTCATATTTGACAAATAGGAACCCACAAGTAAGAATCCACATGGGAAAGATTACAAATATTATTAATAGTTTTTGAAAATCTAAATAAAGGACTACAAACTAAAACAAAAATTAGTGAGGCCAACTACAGTAAGATAAGAAATATAAACAGCAGAAAGAACTGCATAGTGTTAAACCCTAAAGCCCGTTTATAGATAAGCCCATTAGGGTTTCCTCTATTTTGTATAAGTAGTGGTAGTCTGTACAGTTCTACATATAGAGATATATACAAATATACATTATTCTCTCATAGATTTACATGGTATCAGAGCCTAAACCCTAGGACCTAAACCATTAAACCGCCGACACAACTGGAGCCTCGCCGGAAAATCATCACCGCGACTGGTTTGTGTTCACCGACGATCTTGTGGTTCTTTCTCCGATCTAACACCACAAAGCCCTCGGGAACGTCGTCGCGAGTCTTCCGCCGCAAACCCCGTCGCCGTCCGCCGCCACACGCGCCCTCACGCGCCGCCGTCGGAGAGTTCAAGAGTTTTTCGGCCATAACTTCTTCCTCCGGTCTCCGATCGAGTCGCCGTCACCACTGTCGGACTCGGCTTGAAGAGGCGCACCAGCCAGTACCATTCGTTTCCCCGACCGCCGTCACCGGTCACCGCCGACGGCCGCCGTCCGCCGCCGTCCGCCGTCCGCCTCCGGCCGCCGTCGCCGCCGTCGCCCTACCAGTGTGTTTGGAGTTGTTTGAAGTTGTTTGAGTGTGTTTACCAGTGTGTTGGAGTTGTTTGGAGTTGTTGGGATTTAACTGCCAGTTTGGTCCAATATATATATATTCCTCTTTTCTTTGTTATGGCATCCTCTTCACTTAATTTTACCTCCTACCCAACTATTACTGTTGATAAGTTGGTTGGGGGTGAAAATTATGCATCATGGGCTGCGTCTGTCAAAATGTGGTTCAAGGGGCAAGGAGTGTCTGCACATTTAGATGTGAAGGGTGTAGATGATAAAGAAAAGAAGGATGAGTGGGAGAAAGTCGATGCCTTATTGACAAACATGTTATGGCAGTCAATTGACCCTAAGCTCCATAACATTTATAAGGCTTATGAGACTTGTTATGAGGTGTGGAATAAAGCGAAGAGTTTATACACCAATGATGTTCAGGGTCTCTATTCACTAGTCATGAAATTTGCAAAGGTCCTTAATCATCGTGGAGCTGCTGATTCGAATATGTCTGAATACTTAGGCCAGGTTGAAGCTATACAACAGGAGTTCCATAATCTCATGTCACATAAGACGGATGCGGATGAGCACATTAAACAGTATGACAAGTTCTTTATGGTGTTTGCTCTGGCTGGCCTTAGTCCTGACCTTGCACATGTACGTGATCAGATTTTGGCTAGCCCTACTATACCCACATTGAATGAGACTGCTGCTAGACTACTCCGAGTTGCATCTGCTCCTCCTGTTGAGCCCATTGGAGATTCTTCTGTTTTAGCCTCTCGAACAGCAGAGAAGGAGCTGTCTGGACATACCAGTAACAATGGTGGTCGTCGTGGTGTTCGTAGATGTGAGTACTGTAACAAGGTGGGGCACACCAAGGATCGCTGCTGGAAGCTGCATGGCAAGCCCTCACGTTCTGTCAATGTGGTACAGACCACTGGTTCAGAGACTCAGGCTCACAGTAGTTCTGCCCCAAATGACTATGAAGAGTACCTCCGGTTTAAAGCCTCCCGAGAAGCCACCACCACATCTTCCTCCAATACTGGTACCTCCTCTCTCGTTTGTCTCTCTCATTCCAGTACTCCTAATACTTGGATACTGGATTCAGGTGCCTCAGATCATATTTCTGGTAATGTCTCGCTTATGTCTAATGTTTCTCATTCTAAAACCTTACCCATGATTACTTTAGCAAATGGTCACCAAACTCCAGCTGTTGGTGTTGGCCAGGCTTCACCCATTCCCTCTTTCCCTTTAGAGTCTGTGTTATATGTGCCCAATAGTCCTTTCAACCTTATTTCTGTGAGTAAAATCACCCGTACCCATAACTGCTCTATAACCTTTTGTGCTGATTCGGTTGTTGTGCAGGATCGCAGTACGGGGAAGGTGATTGGCACAGGGCTTGAGTCACAGGGTCTTTACTACATGCGAGGGGGTGTTGCTGCCAGTGCATCCACAGATCCACCTTTGCTTATCCATAGTCGTCTTGGTCATACGAGCCCATCCAAACTTCATCGGATGGTTCCGGGTATCTCTGTTGAGTCTTTAGATTGCGAGTCGTGTCATCTTGGAAAGCAATCCCGTAAGTCTTTTCCAAGAAGAGTCAATAATCGGGCTGTGTCCCTCTTTGATTTAGTGCATACAGATATTTGGGGTCCTTATCGAGTCAATTCTACCTTAGGTTTTCATTATTTTGTCACCTTTATTGATGATTATTCACGTTGTACTTGGGTTTTTCTAATGAGAAATCGTTCTGAATTGTTTAATATCTTTCGGAATTTCTGCAATGAAATACAAACCCAATTTGGTACTCCCATCCGTGTCTTACGTAGTGACAATGCCAAAGAGTATCTATCTGCTCCTTTCCAAACCTTTATGCAGTCTCGGGGTATGTTACACCAAAAGTCCTGTGTTTACACACCTCAGCAGAATGGGGTTGCTGAGAGGAAAAATAGGCATCTGGTAGAAATTGCTCGTACTATGATATTGCACTATAATGTTCCCTCTCATTTTTGGGCTGATGCTATCCTTACTGCATGTTATTTGATCAATCGCATGCCATCCTCTGTTTTAAACAATCTTACCCCATATTCCATTGTATACCCTTCTGTTGATCTTTTTCCTCTTCCTCCTCGAATTTTTGGGTGTGTTTGTTTTGTCCATGACATGACACCAGGGCGGTCAAAGATGGATCCTAAAGCTGTTAAGTGTGTGTTTTTGGGCTATTCCAGGCTACAAAAGGGTTATAGATGTTATTCTCCGTCCCTCAAACGGCACTTTGTGTCTGCCGATGTCACCTTTATTGAGTCAACCCCTTTCTTCCAGCCTTCTCCAAAAGACACCGGTCGAGAAGTTCTTCATATTCCTTACCTTCCTCCAACTGATCCTCCAGCTGCCCGAAGTACTGATCCTCCACCTGATCCTCCAGCTGCTCCTAAACCCCCCCTTCAGGTTTATCATCGCCGTCCTCGCACTACATCTGCTGAGATTCCTGTTGACTCACCCGGGCCATCTGATCCTCCTGCTGCGGTTCTACCACTTCCACTGGAGTCTGTCACTGATCCCACTGAGGCATCCACTGATCTTCGTAGAGGTACACGTTCTACTCGTAATCCTCATCCTATATATACTTTCTTAAGCTATCATCGTGTGTCTTCCCCATATTATGCCTTCCTTTCTCATCTGTCTTCTGTGCCTATACCCAAGACTACTAGTGAGGCTCTCTCAGATCCAGGTTGGTGCCAAGCCATGTTGACAGAAATGGAGGCTCTTCAATCCAGTGGCACTTGGGAGTTGGTACCTCTCCCCGTGGGTAAGACTGTTGTTGGTTGTCGATGGATTTATACTGTGAAGGTGGGCCCTGATGGTAAGATTGATCGCCTTAAGGCAAGGCTGGTGGCTAAGGGCTACACCCAGATCTTTGGTTTGGATTATACTGATACTTTTTCCCCTGTAGCTAAGATTGCATCAGTCCGCTTGTTGTTGTCTCTGGCTGCCATTCATCATTGGGACCTACACCAGTTGGATATCAAGAATGCTTTTCTCCATGGCGATCTTAAAGAGGAAGTTTATATGGAGCAACCACCTGGGTTTGTTGCTCAGGGGGAGTCTGCTGGCTTGGTTTGTAAGCTTCGCCGCTCTTTGTATGGTTTAAAGCAGTCCCCACGAGCTTGGTATGGGAGATTTAGCTCAGTGGTGTGTGAGTTTGGTATGGTTCGAAGTGAAGTTGATCACTCTGTGTTCTATCGCCATTCTAGTGGGAAATGCATATATCTTGTTGTGTATGTAGATGACATTGTTATTACAGGAAGTGATCAAGAAGGCATATCCAAGCTGAAAGAGTATCTCTTCAGTCGATTCCAGACTAAGGACTTGGGCAAGCTAAAATATTTTCTTGGTATTGAAGTAGCTCAGTCTCACAGTGGTATAGTTATCTCTCAAAGGAAGTATGCTTTGAATATTCTAGAAGAAACTGGTTTGTTGGATTATAGACCTGTGGATAATCCAATGGATCCAAATGTTAAACTTCTACCAGGACAGGGGGAGCCATTGCCTAACCGAGAGAGATACAGGAGACTAATCGGGAAATTGAACTATCTCACAATCACTCGACCAGATATTTCCTTTGCAGTCAGTGTATTAAGTTAGTTCCTTGAAAGTCCTTGTGATACTCATTGGGATGCTGCTGTTCGGGTTCTGAGGTACATCAAAAGAGCCCCAGGGCAAGGTTTACTGTATGAAGATAGAGGACATGCTCAAGTTGTGGGATATTCTGATGCAGATTGGGCTGGTTGTCCTTTTGACAGACGATCTACCTCAGGTTACTGTGTACTCATTGGTGGTAATCTTATATCTTGGAAGAGTAAGAAACAAGATGTTGTTGCTAGATCCAGTGCTGAAGCTGAATACCGTGCTATGGCTCTTGTCACGTGTGAGTTGATATGGCTGAAGCATTTACTTCAAGAGTTACAATGTGGCCAAGTAGCTCAAATGACTTTAATATGTGACAACCAAGCAGCTCTTCATATTGCCTCAAATCCAGTCTTTCATGAGAGGACCAAACATATTGAAGTTGACTGCCACTTTATCAGGGAGAAAATTGTGTCTAGGAGTATCAAGACTAGCTTTGTCAACTCTGCTGATCAGTTGGCTGATATCCTAACAAAGTCTCTTAGGGCTCCTAGAGTTGGGCATATTTGTAACAAGCTTGGAGCATATGATCTATACTCTCCAGCTTGAGGGGGAGTGTTAAACCCTAAAGCCCGTTTATAGATAAGCCCATTAGGGTTTCCTCTATTTTGTATAAGTAGTGGTAGTCTGTACAGTTCTACATATAGAGATATATACAAATATACATTATTCTCTCATAGATTTACACATAGTATGTAGATCTGAAATCACATAACTTCTTAAAGAACACAAAAACGATTATTCTCTTAACTGACAAGGGATATAGCACACTTAACAAAATGGGTGTTGGGGGTTAAGATTTATTTATTTATTGTTACAATTGTTCTTTTAATTGACAAGGGATATAGTAGGTCTAACAAAATGGGGGTGTTTTTTTTGGTGATGGTTATTGTCTCCATTTTTTTGTAATCACAATTCACAACATAGAATTTCCCATTTACATAATTTATTCCATTTTATATGGTCAATGCTTGTATAACACATCCTTTTTTTTTTTTTTTTTNAGGAAGTATGCTTTGAATATTCTAGAAGAAACTGGTTTGTTGGATTATAGACCTGTGGATAATCCAATGGATCCAAATGTTAAACTTCTACCAGGACAGGGGGAGCCATTGCCTAACCGAGAGAGATACAGGAGACTAATCGGGAAATTGAACTATCTCACAATCACTCGACCAGATATTTCCTTTGCAGTCAGTGTATTAAGTTAGTTCCTTGAAAGTCCTTGTGATACTCATTGGGATGCTGCTGTTCGGGTTCTGAGGTACATCAAAAGAGCCCCAGGGCAAGGTTTACTGTATGAAGATAGAGGACATGCTCAAGTTGTGGGATATTCTGATGCAGATTGGGCTGGTTGTCCTTTTGACAGACGATCTACCTCAGGTTACTGTGTACTCATTGGTGGTAATCTTATATCTTGGAAGAGTAAGAAACAAGATGTTGTTGCTAGATCCAGTGCTGAAGCTGAATACCGTGCTATGGCTCTTGTCACGTGTGAGTTGATATGGCTGAAGCATTTACTTCAAGAGTTACAATGTGGCCAAGTAGCTCAAATGACTTTAATATGTGACAACCAAGCAGCTCTTCATATTGCCTCAAATCCAGTCTTTCATGAGAGGACCAAACATATTGAAGTTGACTGCCACTTTATCAGGGAGAAAATTGTGTCTAGGAGTATCAAGACTAGCTTTGTCAACTCTGCTGATCAGTTGGCTGATATCCTAACAAAGTCTCTTAGGGCTCCTAGAGTTGGGCATATTTGTAACAAGCTTGGAGCATATGATCTATACTCTCCAGCTTGAGGGGGAGTGTTAAACCCTAAAGCCCGTTTATAGATAAGCCCATTAGGGTTTCCTCTATTTTGTATAAGTAGTGGTAGTCTGTACAGTTCTACATATAGAGATATATACAAATATACATTATTCTCTCATAGATTTACACATAGTATGTAGATCTGAAATCACATAACTTCTTAAAGAACACAAAAACGATTATTCTCTTAACTGACAAGGGATATAGCACACTTAACAAAATGGGTGTTGGGGGTTAAGATTTATTTATTTATTGTTACAATTGTTCTTTTAATTGACAAGGGATATAGTAGGTCTAACAAAATGGGGGTGTTTTTTTTGGTGATGGTTATTGTCTCCATTTTTTTGTAATCACAATTCACAACATAGAATTTCCCATTTACATAATTTATTCCATTTTATATGGTCAATGCTTGTATAACACATCCTTTTTTTTTTTTTTTTTCCTTTTTATCTATTTAATAGTTGCATTCATTTTTTTTCCAGAGATTGTCAAGTTCACTGCCTGCCCCCCCACCCACCGCGGCTATTAACATTCTTATGTGCTGGTGAGAAGAAAACCTGGAAGAGAGTTCGACCTGATAGGGTAGTACTACCATACCAGCCCAAAAGTTTCCCTTAACTCCATTCACTACTAAACTTATCCTCAATTCCTCTTTCAAGCGTAAATCTTTCCTCCAAATTTTGCTCTATAAACTAACAAAAAGATCAGAATTTACATATATTTACTGTTAAATAATAGAATAGCAAAACTAAAAGTATATTCGTATATCTGTTCAGTGTGTAAATGTACAGGAGAGTAGAGATATATATACTAGTTTAGAACTCACCCTAGTCACAGGTTACTAACACTAAAACCTAGGGCTTAGAGTAAATATCTCAACTAAACCCTTATATCTCTAACACCCCCCCTCAAGTTGAGCATAGATTTTAACATGCCCAACTTGTTACATATGTGTCAGAGCATAGATTTTAACATGCCCAACTTGTTACATATGTGTCACATGAACCATAAGACTCCAAACCTAGTGTTACATATGTGTCACATGAACCATAAGACTCCAAACCTAGAACTATAAGTCTTGAACCTTCGAACCACGTTGTGCCAAGTCAGTCCACAATGCACTTGTCCGCACCAACAAAGCTTCCACAAAGCTTCAAACCAGGCCAAACACCACAACCGCAGCGCACCTGCCTCTCACACCCCACACCCTTATCACCGCTGCTCAACACTGCAGCGCAACAGCCTTTCACTCCACAAACCCTTATAACCGCTGCCTACCCACCAGTGTTTTCCTGTTTTCTTGTTGCGTGCACATAAGCTGGTTCCTTCTGAACCATTCTTCAGTCGCCGGCCTTCCACAATAGCTGCGACATATGCCAGGTCCACACCACCCCTGGCACCTGTGCTGCCCACCACTGCAACACCTCTGGACTGCCTCCAACTCTCACACCTTGGCACTCAAAACAAAAACCTACTAACTAATTATTTGTCAGCTTCCATCCCAGCAGCCTCACCATTAACCTACTGCCAAATCATTCTCATTTTCAACACTCCAACATCAACACCCCACCAACCACAACCACAGTTGCTGGCAGCCACCAACCACCACTGCCGGAAAGCTTCACCGGCCACCACTGCGGTTCTTCCATGGCCATACAGGTGTTGTAAGTTGCACTGTCAGCGCGATAACAAAAGAAAAAACGAAGGGCCAACACCACCAGCAACCATCCACTGCTGCTGGAGTTATTCTGCTGCGACTATGGGGAAGCCTGCGAGAGAAGAGGGGAGAGGGAGACTTGACAGTTGAGACACCACCACTCCAGATCTATCGGGCTTTTAGAGACGAGCCTACCAGAACAAACCTCGACCGGAGCAGCCGCCAGAACGTCGCACACGCGCCGGTGGCTGCCCCGCTTCCTCCGGCAGCTTCGCCTCTTCACTCCGACCAAAACCCACTACCCACTCACTCAACCTCGCTTTGATACCATGTTAAATAATAGAATAGCAAAACTAAAAGTATATTCGTATATCTGTTCAGTGTGTAAATGTACAGGAGAGTAGAGATATATATACTAGTTTAGAACTCACCCTAGTCACAGGTTACTAACACTAAAACCTAGGGCTTAGAGTAAATATCTCAACTAAACCCTTATATCTCTAACATTTACATTTGAAAACACACGCAAACACTGAAAGAAATGCAAAGGCCAAACAAAGATTCACCTCAATTATTCCTCTTTCTGGGCCAGTTGGAAGAACTCCATATGGAAACAGATAAAGGTTAAGCCCAACAGCTGCAAATATATCCTTCAGAAGTGAAATGACTTGTAGAGCAAGAACATCTTGCCGACAATCATCTCCAACCTATAAAACAGAATACCCAGATGTAATTACATAGAGAAATAGCAAAGAAAACAAAAAAGGTTGACATAAAAAGATCTCTGTACTAAGTGAACATAAAAAGGTTGACAGCTTATGGAACAGTATTTTTTGCCTCTAATCTCTTTTTGTAGTTGTTGTAATAGTTCTTCCGTTTCAGAATGGTTTACCAATGGGCATACAACTAGGCCTTTTACCAATCTCACCTTGAATATGCATGCCTGAGGCTTTATATCATTTTCATCCCCATCTCGATCCACCACGTTAAATGTAATCATGATAGGAACCTTGGCAGCTGATTGTAAGGGAATTCCACTATCAACTTGAATACCTCTGACAAGTTTAGTTGGAGCAGTGGGTAGATAAAGGTCATTTCCTTGCACCTGAATTTTCTCTAGTTCCCTAATTTAACATTAAAAATTACTCTATAATGTCAAGGATGACAATATTAGTTAATAGTAGTTCAGTATCTCTATTACATTACCTACGAATTCCAGCTCGTCTTTCCTCCTTTGGAAGTGGAAAGAGAACACCCGATATAGATGTGACCTTGTCAAAGAAATCAAATTCTCTTTGAAACACATCAAGTGCTTTAGGATTGAAGCCATCAATTATACGTTGCCGAACCACAGGCAAGAGAGTCTGAAACGAGTTGTTCTGGAAGAAAAACATCAAAAACACCCAGGTGAATACATATGATAATTACAAAATTGACTTTAACACTAGACACTTTTCAACATCAAGCACAAGAAACTTCCTCTCATACAAGTGTATTCATTACATATGAATCAGCTCCAATGTTCTGTTACATCAAACGTTAGGAGTAGAGCCGTCAAAACAGGCTTAGCCCGCCGCCCCGCCAAGCCCGCGGGCCCGGTGGGCCGCGGGCTACCCGCCAAAGTACCATAGTCCATAGTAGATTAGTAGTGTTGTAGTGGAGTTGTGTAGTACTATATATATAATATATAATATATATAAGATATACTACGTAATATATAATATATAATCTGTAGTGTGTAGTAGTATTCAAAAAAAAATCTGTAGTGTAGTACTATATATACATAATATAATCTGTAGTGTAGTACATATATTATATATATAGTAATAATATAGTAATAATATAATCTATAGTGTAGTATGACATATATAATATATAATCTAAATCTAAATCAATATAAATATACTAACCCATTTGCGTGTTTAACATTGGCCATTTCTAGATCTCTTTGAATCAAGAAGTGAGTAATTATATTGGAATTGATTTAAAAACAAAAAAAAAAAAAAATTGGGCGGGGGCCCGCCTAGCCCGCGGGCCTAGGGCGGGGCGGTCCGGGTTTGGGAAACTCAGGCCCGCTAAAGAGCGGGCTTTTTTGGCCTGCCTCGCTTAGGCCCACGGCCCGCCGGGCTTTGGCCCGCCCCGCCCCGCCAGCCCGTATTGACAGCTCTAGTTAGGAGGTTACTCTGAGTAAACTGAGGAAGATAAATTAGAGAATCCACTAATGTCTACTTTGAGAATGGATTTTTTTTATGTTGAGATATTAAGTGTGCTTTTATTATTTCTTATTGCCTAGATGACTGTTAGTATCCCTAGGCTCTTAGTATTCTTTCTACTGTCTATATATTGTAGTCAGTGTATTTGTTTGAAAATCAAGTTCTAGGAATAATATCTTTTCCTCTTCAACATTTGACAAACCAATTCCTGAGAGGTTAAGAGCATCTCCTACTCCCCTCAACTCTTGGGAAAAGCAAGTAATAGGAAATAAGTCACATTATCTTTTTCTTTCTTTCGATAGGCTAATGAATGGCATTATACTCCCACAGTACAACACCAATAAAGCCTTTTCTCCTCTCCCCGACACAACTGAGATTAGGATAGCCAGTTAATATGCGACACAGAATCAAATGGATCCAGATAACTGTTGATCAACTTTGTGTGTGTGTGGACAAGTTCACAAATGTAAATATTTAACATTCAGTTAAATTACTTTACAGTTCACAGCAAGCATGCTTTATTTAATTATTGCAAATGCTGAAAAAAATTATTATGTCCTTACTCCAGGCACATCCATTATCAGTTTAAAAGCTAATTAAACAGGCATACCTTGACAGAAGCATCCTTCCCTGCTTCTGGTGCACAGGTCTCTCCCTAAAACATTATTGTAGTCAGCAGTTATTACATGCAAACTAAAGCATGTTTATCTAAAGACATGCTTAGTTCTTGCTTAAAAAAATAAAAATAAATAAAATAAAATAAATATATATATATATATATATAAACAAACAAACAAACTTTCTTGAACCTGTAAATGCCATATCAGAATATGGGCAAATACATCACTCCTATGAGCAGCTCTAAGTAAGTATCCTTCTACCAACCTCTGCACAGACATTAACCATCATATGGAAGATTTAGTCAAGGTTGATACTAGGATATAATTTAACAAGACATACATTATTTTCCCTGTCCCAGAATTGAATGCAGGACACGTTAGTATTTGATATCTGTTCCATATTTGCATTCATACGTCCAAATGGTTAACAGCAAGGATGATACAAGAGTACACACCTCTTCATCATATCTTAAAGCCTGCACCAGCTGAGGCATGAAGAAAGTCACACGATCTGGAGGATAAGATTCCAACACCCTTAGAACATAGGCCATCACGCGAGGATGACCCTTAAATGGTGGTGTAAGGAACTCCAAAGCCATTGTGATCGAACATGCAGCCCAGTGTGGCAATTGTTGCAAAAGTGATGAATTTTCTTCAACAGCCTTAGGAGTAACAAAGTACGGCAAAGCTTCAGGTACACTGCGAATCTCTAGTATGTGTGACTACAATGGGAAAAAGAGAAACTTAGGTCACATCCAACTAAACAAAACGTAAAGTAAAAAGTGATTGATCTTATCACATATAACTATACTAATTTCCAACCTTGAAAATTTTATTAGAAGAATGTACCTGAACCAACTGGGTCACTTCACCTTTGAGAGCATTATTTGTGGGAAACCTTGATGCAAGCGATAAAGCTATCCGAGGATCAACAGAGAAGGCAGTCTTAGCATATTCAACCAATTTCTCTGAGCTAATTTTTGGCCGTGAAATGCTTTCTCTAATACACGTTAAAATTTTTTTTGAAGTGAATAGCTACCAAAGAAGAAAATTTGAAAAAAAAAAAGAAAAAAATAAAAAATAAAAATAGCAATTTAACACAGTTTACTTGGAAACAATTGGTTGTGCCCAAACATCAAGCCTATCAGCCTCATGCTGGCATAGCATCAGAAGTAACTGCTTCCGCTTCTCTCTTCCAACACTGTAGTTCTCAATTTGGCCCCATACAGGGTGATACTGGTCTTTCTGAAAATAAGTAATCATTTTCATGAAATAAGCAAAATGGTTTGGAAGCTTGTAGTATGTATCTAAGCCATGATGCAAAGAAACTCTTAGGGATGTGTCTTTCCGCATTGCGAACACATTTCCACATTGGGAACTTCCCAGAAATATTCTGGGACCATTTCCATAATAAAAAATAAAAAGTAAAAAAAAACATTTGGGTGCATTTCTAAAAAGGAAATGCTAGTCTAGAATATATATATATATATATATATATATATATATATATATATAGAATTATGATCAAATGCGAACAGGCCTCCAAGTGCAAACGTGCGAATGCATTGTCAAGCATTTCTAAATGCACAATCGTAATTATAGAAAATTATTAAAAATACCACTGCGTTTTTACCCTTTTCATTGATTTTAGGATTGTGCATTTGGAAATGCATGACAGTGCATTCACAAATACTATGTAATTGAAAGTGCATTTCGAAACTCTTGTGGTGACACGAAGGAGGAAGGTGATGAGAATCATGTAGTGCCTTCCGTGCACTCAAAGAATTTCCAAATACACTATCAAGCATTTCTAAATGCACAATTGTAATTACAGAAAAGTGAGAAAACTACAAAAATGCCACCGCGTTTTTTCCCATTTTCATTGATTTTGAGCCTTTGATCATCCTTAGATGGACGGACCATATTTGTTCGCACGTTTGCACTTGGGAAGCCATCCGCACTAGAACTAAGCCCTATATATGTGTGTGTGTGTGTGTGGGGGGGGGGGGGTGAGTCATTCTACCAT